>NC_089661.1:10895000-11172500 GCF_037042795.1 Molothrus aeneus | reverse complement strand
TTATGCAAAAATACTCTCTTAGCAGAGTTTTTAAACTGTCAGTCTATTTGGAAGAAAATCAGAAAGCACTTATTTAAACTACAGCCCACACTTTGATTATGATAAAAGCTTTTTCCTTTTTTTTCACCTTTGTTTTCAATTAAAAACAGTCAGGATTTAGTTTTTTTGCTTTTCACTATAATAAAAGTAATTTGCAAAGATAATAGTATTGTGGGAATAAAGGAACATTTCAGTTGATCACTAGAAGAAGCAAATATTTACCAACTGGCTCTGATGATGAATTGGAGACTGATTGGAGAGTATGATCTTCATCCTGGCTTCAGCTTTGCTGACTTCATCAAATCTGACCATCTTGGGTTTACAGTCATTTTTTCTCTAAAATGTAGTTTTCCTGGGAAAAAAAAAGTCTTCTGAAGTTTGCACTATTGCATAATTTATTTAAAAGAAACACTGCCTGGCTGATGCCAAGGATTCATGTAGGTCATTCAAGCTCCAGTCCACCCAGTCAGCTCAGGCTCCCTGCTCCAGGTTCCCTTCCCCGTCTTTTCCTTCAGGAAAGTTGCACATGCAAAGCCATTCCCAGGGTAACCCCTCTGCTAAATTCACAGTTGCAACAAAGCCTCCAAGTGAATGAGAATTCACTTTCACCAAAACTAGAGAAGATGGAGAGGGAAATGAACGAAAACCAGTCACAGGTCACTGAGGGGCCAGTGCCAGTAGAAGTGTCATCGCCCTGAGCTGTCCCCGTTGCAGGCTGCACCCCGTGTGTGCTGCTGGGGATGCTCCCTGACCCACGCTGAAAGGATCGAGTCAGATTAGCAAAAGCTTTGTGTTAAACTTCAGCTCATTCTGATGGAGCTGAGCAGGGACCAACCCCTCAATCCAGCAGGCAGCTCTGCAGGGAAAGGGATCCTGGGCAGAGGGTGAGTGCTGGCAAGTGACCTCTTCAGCTGGGAGATGTGTGCTGGTAGCAGCCCCTTGTCCTTCCCTCAACCTTGTCTCCCAAAAATCTCCCCACAACATGCTCAGAATTGGCTCTGTTGCAAATAACAACGCAGTGATGACACAACACACAGCAGTGGATTGAAGTAGAATAATAGAAAAGTTTGTCTGTTTAACTGTCCTTCTCTTTCTCAATTTTCCTTCACTCTCTGCTGTTATTTTGATATGAGCTATTGAAGACAACAAGGAAAATGAGGACCCTTCAAACAGCTGCTCCCCTGGAGGCAGCATGATGGGAGCTGAGAGGCAGCCTGCCCCCAGCACTGTTCCCAGCTCTGCTGCTGGAGGTTTATGTGGCTAAAGGTGACCTTTGTGTCCTCTCCCATCCTTGTCAGCTTGTCTAGCCTGTGTCCAACATCTCCTGGTGGAGACCATCTCACCATGCAAGGAGGGGCTCAGCTCTGCAGGCAAAGGGCCGCTGTTGGTGCGAGGGCTGCACCAGCGAGCACTGTGGAATCAACTGTAATGCAGATAAAGATGTAGGAATAGGGAAAAAGAGCTGCTGAAATTGAGCAGTGGATGACACTGAGAGAGGAAGAAAAAGCCTCAAACTTTAAAGGCAGTGTTAAAACAGGGCATGCAGAAAGTGAAGTCAATTAGCCAAAAGAATCGTTTGCTGATGGAGGTCGTTGGGCCGAATTCCTAAAAGGATTCATGAATCGACTAAAAATACCCTTGGGATAGCTTGAATAGGGACTGAGTTACTGAAGGGCAATGCCCCAGATGACCCAGGAGACCCTTTCCAATCCTACAATATAAACAATGATGCCATTAACATTTGTACTTAGTACCTGCTCGGGCTCCCATCCGGAGCAGGAGCGAGGCTTTGAGATGTGCTCTGTTCCCCACCTTAGCCCAGAGGGCATCCTTTAGGTACCACCCCAGCAGTCAGGGAATTATGGAAAACCCTCTTGACAATGGTAGGAGCAGGGAGAGGCCACAAAGATCAGCGGAAAATCGGGATGGAAACTGCAGTGCTGAAAAGAACAATGGGGAGAGAATCATCAGTGAGCAGAGACCCAGGGCACAGGGGCCTTAAAGGCCAAGTGATGCTGAGGAGGCACTTGCAAGGCACAGGGGGACAGGGACAGTCAGGGGAATCTGCAGACATGTAACTGTGGAAACAAAGCTAACCACATACCCAAAAACACAGATGGAGTTTGGACACATTAGGAAACACAGCAGGACTGTGGGTCCCACCAGGATGTCCCACCAGGATGCTGCAGGTGACCCTTGCCATGGGGATGTGCCACCCAGCTGTGGAGCAGTGTACAGACCCCACATGGACCAGGGACTGTGTGTTGTACTGACTGTGGTAGGGGAAAAACCAATTTGTCATTAACTGTTTCTCTTTCCCTGAACATCCCTGATGATTAGACCTGAGTGAAATGACGCCCACGGTGTCACTGCTGGACATTGTCCTGGGAGGTGGCAGACCACTGTCACACCTCACAGAGGCGTACAGGCTCCATGTGAAGGCAAACCTGCAGCCCTAAATCTCTAACTTGTAATTCAAGTACTGAGGATAATAATGAAAACAAGGTTAGATAAAAACATTCACTATCAAAATTTAATTATGCATCTACAGGCTGAGGCTCATTATTCATCCTCCAACCTGGAAACAAATTAGTCTAATGAAGCCATGAGTTAAAATGGAGAAAGGATGTAAAGGCTGGAGAATATTTATGTCTGTGCTCGTGTGTCAAAAACAGCACTGAGCTCTGGGTGCTACATTTGTCACTGGAATCAGGTGCTTCCTAGATAGGGTGGAATATCCAGGACATGGATTATGCCATGAGCAGGAACAGTTGCTCCTGAGTGGAAATCTGAAGCAGAGACTGCTGAGATGTGTGGGCTCAGTACAGACATGGGGGCTCCTCAAAACCAGATGTGATCAGAGCCCACGGGTCTAAAGAAGCCCTGATACCAGTGTCAGCCTCCACTGAATCAATCTGACTTGGGGGACACATTTTGCTCTGGCACAAGCTCCCTGGTGACAGCCAGGGTAGCCCCACAGAGAGTCTGGCTCCAGTGACCTCCACTAAATGGGAAACCAAATCTCAGGGGCTGGGAAGAAAAGAAATTGGTAACGAAGTATAGTGGGATGGCAGCTCTCTGTGGGTTTATTGTGCAAGTGTTTAAGTAGACAAAGGCTATAATTAACTGCCCAGGAATGTATAATCACAGAAATGAAGGTCTTTTGCTCTGCTCCTTCCCTGCAGAATTTGGGGAGAAATGAAATTACATCACAGGAAAGGGAATAGATCCACACTTAACCCACATCCTCTGCTGCACCCCCCAGCACCCCCAGGTTTGGGCTGGTTGCTTTGGCCACCCATAAAAGTCACCCATGAACTATAACTCCTGGCACAAGTGGCTTTGAGGACACTTACAGGCTTTTCCACTGCACACCATGGCAAGGCTGCTGATATATAGCCCAGGTCTGAGCTCTGCAGCAGAGTGCAAAAGGTTCAAGCGACCTAGTAAAGACCATGCCAGTACCAGAGAACAAGTCCCTGTAGGCCTTTGGCTTAGCCATTCTCACTGCTTTATTCTCTCACTCCTATCCTAATGTGCTTAACTATAAATGACCCCTTTATTTTTTATATCTCCATTTCATTTTTCCCCTTCTTCCAAGAAAGCAGTAAAAACAGGGAAGCCAAGAAGCAGAGCTCTTATTGTAAAGTGAGTGCTGACACAGAGCAATTCTGGGGACCTCGCAGATCACGGTGAACATTTGTAACACCACGAGGAGCCTCTGGGCTTCTCCTCTGAGAACCAAGCCCTAATCCTGCTCCCAGGCGCCCAGAAAAAGCCTATTAGGATCACACAGGCAGAGGTGAGCTGCTTGTGGTCTGGAGGCCTCGACATTCTGAGCTTGGCACTATTTTATTTCCAGTTTTGCTGGGTGTTTTGTTCCTTGCTGTCCTGGGGTTCTACCCAGGGATGGCAGATTGGGGGTGAAGACAACCCAGCTGAGCAGGCCCCCCCTAAACACAACCCCCTCTTTTGTGCTCTTTGTCTCTAATATGCAGAAGATGCTCAGCCACCCTGGGCAGAAGGACAACATCTTGCTGTTTATTAGTATAATTTTTAAAGGTGCCTCATTGTATTTATTTGCTGTGTGGTTAAACATTTATTATTTATATTTAATTTTCCCAGATTCAAAGGGGCATCACTAGTGGCTGAGTGTCTGCAGATTCAGTGCAGCTCCTTCACACACTTATTTATGTAACCTTGGCCTCCCCCGAGGGGCTCCCGTTTCACGATGTGCCATCGGCCTCTTAATTGGCCTCACAGATCACGCCTCTCCTTCGGCTCATCCAGCTCCCTGTGACTCGTAATTTCTAAGATATTAAATGTGCTTGAAACAAAAGAGTTCAGTGAATTAAAGCCAGGAAATTTCCTAGCCCTCCTAAACCTCCGCGGCCAATTCCCTCTCCAGGGTGATGGCCAGACTGGGGTCATCACCGTTGGTCTGGAGGGCTCAGGGAAGGACCAGGCTGTGTCCTGGGCAGGGTGTGGACATCCCAGCCATTGCTGTGCCTGGATTTGCACCCAGCTGTGTCTTCTTGATAAGAGCATTTGGCACTAATTAGTCTCCAAGCAGCTGATTAACCCATGGGGATGTATGGAAGCTGTTTCTGCTATAGGATACTACAAGAGAGGCAGGAGTCTCCTTGGGACTGCTTTGCACAGCCAGTTCAGCTCTCTGGATGGACAGTGGGATGGGGGACACCCATCCTCTGCCTCTCAGCCACCCCAGAGCCCCCTCTCCCCACTCCTGAGCACTGTAACTCTCACCCAGCCAAAGGTTTGGGTACCAAACTTGTAGGGACAGCCAGGCTGGGCCTCTTACAAAGACATAGACTCTGGGCTCTAAAAATGTAATTCTGGAGACCAGGAACCCTCAATGGCATTTCCTGAGAAGTAAAGCCACATTGAGACAACAGCTTTGGATACTCCTTTTGTGACACACCTTCCTGCCAATGCACCCCAAGTATCTTAGGGGCACATCTGACCCAAAGATGCTGCATTTCTCTTCCAGCCACCAGCCCTGATGCTTCATGAGCAAATGAAAATTCACTTAAAGCAATTAAACTTTATTTTAGACAATATAGACCCTGGTAGCAAGGAGTTCCACATGTCAGCAACAAGACAAAGACATCTGGACAACTCAGCCATGTGAGGTTTTCAGTAGGGTAACCAAACATCTGGGTGAAGGGGGCTGATAACCCCAGTACATTTTTACCCAGTTGCCAGCTGTTAGAGAAACTTCACTCCCATAGGTAAAGCTATTTCAACATTAATGGTTTTATACCTTCTCCTTAAATATATCACAGGTTATACTTGGAGATGGAGTTTGAGAGTAAACATTGTTATGCTGGAGCTGTCATCTGTGAGTAATCACAGACCTAATTGAAGCTGGCCAGCCTATTAAATAAACATTCTGCATAAACGAGGGAGCAAAGAAATACCCTTTAGTTTGGTAATAGTTGAAATGATGGAAACCAGTCCCTGAGTCAGGGACCAGAGAGATGGGGTTGGAGTGGCAGGAGAGCCAGGGAGGGAGGTATTCCCCAGGCAGCAAGAACCAGAAAGTACCAGCTTTAGGAGGCAGAGCAAGGAGAGTGCTTCACTGGGGCAGGGTGCTGGCCAGGGCAGGCCTGGATTTTGGGCACTGCAGCCTGGAGGAGTCTGGTTTTGTTTTATCCAGGCAAACACGACTTCCCACCACCTACTGTTAATAGCTGGGCTAAGGCTCACAAAATTGCCTAATAGAAATCATCCTCCCAGCCTCAAATACTGCCTAATCACCCCACTGAAATGGGCAACAACACAATCTTGCAGCGTTTCTTGTGCTCCTTGGGGAACCACCTAATCCTCCCTGTTGTCTGCCAGTTTTTCCTTGTCCTTGAGAATTTCATGCCTAGAAAAGGCTACGGCTTTGGGGAGCTTTCAGCACTCGCTGCTGGGGGCTCTGCTCCTGCTGCAGTGCCAGGGGGGCATCCTGGCCTGTGCTCTGGGGCTCATAGTGCAGAGCAGGCAAATCTCCACCCCAGTGAGGCTGGCAGCATCCTGCCCCTCCTCGGGCTCTCTCCAGATGTTGCGCGGCTGCGTGCGAGCGGCGCTGCCTCTCAGGGAGGTGATGAGAAGAGGGTGATGCACCGAGGTGACATGCTCAATTTCCCTCCAAGATGCTGCAGCCACAACAACATTTCTCCTGCTGATGGCGTCCATGTGTCTCTCCCTTTCCAGTGGAGCTGTGTTCCACATTGGGGTGTGGAAGGAACCCTCTGTTCCCCGAGCCAGCCCTGCCTTCCTGGGGAGGACGGGGTGCCTGGCCTGCCATGGGGAGTTTAAGAAAAACACTCTCCCAGTGATCAGTGCCTGTATGAAGTAGATGTATGGTTTCAATTCTGTCCTTGAGCCATGGATCATTTAATGTTGTCAACACATATACATCCTTCTCAAACATCCCACTGAGAATTTCTAGGTACTGCAGACAGCTTAAAGCTAGCGTTACAGCAGCAGCAGCAGCTTCATATTTGCTTTCAGATCCACGTGCATTTTTTAATACTAAAGCTTGCATAATTGCTGCTGAATTTCTAAGCAACTTCTTCAAAGGGGCAGAGGCACATTAGCAGTGGAGAGCTGGTGGTGGAGCAGAAACAAGGCCTGGTGTTTGCTTATGGTTCCCCAGCAGCTGCTCAGAGATGATGTTTGAGGAGCCCTGAAGAAGGGCAGGGTTGGGACCTCCCAGCTCGGTGTGTGCTTGAGCATGTTTTCTCCCTGACCATCAGGGCACCTGGCATGTGCTGCCAAGCAGCCACTGATGCTGCCTGCATTAAAAATGTTTTAGTGATGCATTTATTTCACCAGGGAAGCTTGCACTGACATCCTGCTTTGAAAACAAAAAGGAGGATATGGCTCTGCCACCTTTTTTGGGGGTTTTGTGTGTGAGGTCTGGATGTGCCTAGCACAGTGAGGTGCTACATGCAGTGAAGATTCCCTGCCAGGTGAAGGGGACATCACAGGGCTGATTGAGGCAGGGCTATGAAAGGGAAGACAAGGTGGTTCCTCACTATAAGAGAAGGATCTCCTGGCCTTTCCCAGCTGGTGGAAATGGAGTTGCAGCTGGGTAAGGACCAGTATCTTCTGGTTTTGGGTGTTGCAGTCTCTCAGTGATGTCCCTCCATGGTGTGCTGCTGCTGATGGGAAGGACATCAAGCTCTGGCTGGGATGCCCATCACCCCAGCCTCAGTTTCCCCTGGCTAAAGGGCAGTGACCACCTCAGGGAGAAGGTCACCCTCCTCTTTTTTAGCTGCCAGCTGCTCTCTTGGGTGCTGAGGGAAGAGACCAATGTCTGCTGGCTGGAGTGGGAGAACAGGGGGCTAAGGGTTTGCTGGAGAACGTGCACCAGGCTTCTCCTGAGAGGTGTGGATGAACCTGGGTATCCAAAGGCTCCTCTGTCTCTGGAAATGCAGGCAGGCTGGGGGTGATGATGGCTCTCTGTACACACAGAATTTGGGATTAGGCATGCAGGGCTCCGCTGCAGCCATGGGAGGCAGCTCCTTCCTTCTTCCCCTGAGAAAGGGCATTTCTGGGGGAGACACCAACCTGAGGCCCTCCCCTGTACTGAGGGAGCTGTCACCTCTCCATCCCCCCTGCTGCCACAGGGCCCTGCACGGTGCTACCTCCAAAGCACCTGGTCAGCTAAACTCCATTTACTGTGTCTTTATTTATTATATTGGAGCCCGGGGTAATTACTTTATAACTCTGAACATTAAATATCATTTGTCTTGTTCCAGTAGGTCCAAATCTTTATGAATTTTATCTGATGCTTGCTCCCTTCAATTATCTGTCATCAGAAAAAGTTTACTGCTGCTGCAAAAATATCAATTTGCCAGAGGTTGCAATACATTTACTCCCCACCTCTGTAATTTACAAACTTACATTCCATGATTAGAAAGAAAAATGGCTAATAGAAGAAATATTCATGCAAAATCGATACTGAATAAGATGCTGCCACCTTTTGGCTTAACCTAATTCTACATCTAGGGCCAAATTCATCCCTGGTGTAACTGCTTTCCTGGGAGAGTGGCTACAGCTGCCCAGGAGCTAGCTGTGAGGCATGGAGCAGGATGGGAGGTGAAGCACAATCCCAGGGGCTCAGCCCCTGACTGTGAACGGGGTCTGGGGAGCTGGGGTTGTGTGGTTTGCAGGGTCTGGTAAGAGGAAATTTCCCATAGCTGTGTGTCTGCAACAGAAGTTTCCTTCCTGCACACCCAGAGCCATGTGGAGGCTCCTGGCAGGTTTTTCTCTCCCTCCAGCCATCCAGGAGGCTGTTCTTGGAGCTGCATCCTGGACACAGCCTTGGGCTGTGAGCTTGTGTCCCTGCTGATGTTCTGGGAAAGGGGGGCTGGGGTGCGATGAGGCTCAGCACAGGGCTGAAGCTGTTTAACCAAGCTCTGAGCTGGTTTATCAGCTCATCTGGGCTTGTAGGCAGCCTCCAGCCTGCCTGCCAGTGTGCAGCACAGCAGCACTGGCAGCAGTGGGAGCTCCTGGATGCACTTATTCTTCAGTTCTGTGTCACTGAGATGGGCTGTGGAGCCCAAGTGCTGCTGTGCTTTCAAAAGGAAACCAACCAGAGTTTAATTTTCACACCAAAGATATTCCAAAGTGCTAAATGCTACAGCAGAGCAATTGCAATGCTGCTCTGTCTCCTTGCCCAATGACACAGGGGTTTTTCAGCTGAATACCAGCAAGCACGTGATTAAAAGCTCTCAGGATTCTGCTGTTGTGGGATTTCCAGCAGAACTTGCTATTTCTCTCATATCTTGCCCCTTTGTTTCCCCAAGTTCAGGGCAGAGTCTGAATTCAGTAATTGCCACCTGGATTTGCTTTGCTGTCTTCCCGAGGAACTTGTTTGAATAAATTGAATTGGCAATGTATTGTTCAGCCAGAAAGCATTGTGTCAGGAATAATGTAGGTATTTCCAGGCACTCTATTACTGTTCTGAGCACACTGCCAGGGACAGCAGACCCAGGCAGGAGAGCTCCCTTTGAGCTGCTCCCTCTGCTTGTTCTTCTGAAAGAAGCACACGGATTTTTGGCTGGTTGCTCCATGCTCTAAAGCAAGAGCAGAAGGAGCTGGTGGAGCTTCCTCAGCACATGCAAAACCCCTCATCCATTGGGGAATTTTCATTTAACATATCCCTATGGCTTGCACTTGTGTCACCTTGTTTTCCATGGAGCACCTGAGCAGTCAGTGCCACAGATGCCAGCATTAGGTTTGTGTCAGCAGAGCTCAGGGCAGTGTGGTGGGGACAGACAGGTCCTGGGGGTGAACCCCTTGAGAAGAACAAGGCATTAAACTGCAGGGCTTTGCTGAAAGACCCCAAGGACTGGGTTAGACTAAGGAAACTCAGCATCTGAGAGCTCAGGAGACTAATCAAGGCACTCAGCAGGTGCTGGGCAAGCTCCTTGGTTTTGGGGCTGCACTGGTGCTTCTAAGATGGAGGTAATCTGAATATGTCAAGGTATGGAGTTTAAAGTTCTTCAGGGATATAGGCTCACCTGAATCCCTCCTAGCATGTCACAATAATACTAAATATTTGGTATTTCAAGGAAGAGATACTGGTGCACAGCTTTCCCTTTTTCACTGGCTTACAAGCATGGCTTAGTGCTGGGTTAATGGTTGGACCTGATGAGCTTAAAGGTCTTGGCCAACCCAAAGAATTCTATGGTTTGATGACCAATTGAGAAATGAGCTCTGCTGCCTGCAGGTCCCTGGGGGGTGTGGGCACAGCCAGGGCACAGCACCAGGTCAGACACAGCATCCAGGCATAACCAGCGTTGTGACACTGACGTCTCCCCAGTGCCAACAAACGACAGTGCCAGCAGGGACAGGAGCCCAGGACCCCCCTGAGGAGAGCAGTAGACAGTGGGAGATGGCACCACAGCCCTGCAGACCTTGTGCCTGCACTGTCAGGTGACCAAATTCCTCAGGAGGCTCTCACAGGTGAGTGGTCTCACCCCTGTTCCATGGATGGCACAGGTACCACCTCCTTCCTCAACAAAACAGGTCCTGACAGAAAAGAGCGCTGCCCAGTTATTTACCCCCCCCCAAAATCTCAGTGGGAGGATTTCAGCCGCTCCTGCAGCAGCTGCGTGGCCGCAGAGGTGACCCCGCCGTGTGGCTTAGCAGGGACATGGTGCCACCTCGTGGCACGCGGCTCCGAGGAGCGTCACACGTCCCTGTCCTTGCGGGATGGCCATCTTCCCAACGGGAGCATCACCCCGCAGTGCTCCAGCACCTCCAGGGCTGCTGGTTCCTCCAGGGTGGTGGCTGCACCACGGGCTGGTACAGGCCAGCAGTGAGGGGATGGAGGCTGGGGGAAAACAAGCAGAACAGCCAAAATTCTGCCATCCCCTAGTCCCAGTGTAGTCTGCAGAGTGGGTAGGACTCAAATCAGTCATCACTTCTGGAGATGATTTCTTAAGGGCTGTCTGCCCACTGTGGCAGTCATCACCTATGGGGTCCTTCTCCCCTGTCCTGCTATCCCCTCCTGGATCTGTCCTTCTCCTTTCCCAAGCTCTGCCAGGAACCCCCTGCCCATCCTCTCCTGCTGACCTGCAGAACACTCACTCATCTGTACCAAAAATGGCTTTGGTCCCCTCCTGTGCTGACAGCAAAAACCAAACCCCACTTATGAGAGTTCAGGTTTTGTTCTTAGTGCTACAAAACAGGAAGAAAGCTGGGTTCATTTATCTAAATAAAAATATGAATATTAAAGACAATGCTGAGGTTTGGCACTGTTACAAAACAATCACAAGCTGAAATACTTAAGGAATAGAGTCTTGCTTTTTAGTGAAACTCTTTAATTCATAACCAGCAATGAATAAGGAGTATTTAGGGTCTAACCTCCCTTGCTAATTGATGCCATCATGGTAGTGCCTAGGAAATTTGGGGCTCAGTAGTGCTGGACTGGGTTCTGTCATGCTGTTTGCAGTATGGACTCAACAAAAGACAGTCATTATTCCAGGAAATCTGCCATGGAGATCCCAAACCTTTTTCTGCCAAGTAAGACATTAGAGTTTGATCAGTGACCAGAAATCACCTGATAAGGAATTTATTTTCCCTCTACTCTTAGAAAGGCTGTTGCAATGATTCCCACCCTTTGAGACAGCCTTTTCAGGGGTACCCTCTGTACCCATCCCACTGCCAGCTTGGCTGCTCTCTGTGCTCTTTCCTTTTGGGTTGGGGCATTCCCAAATGGATTAATTAATAGCAAATTGATTAATTCTGCTGATTATTTGTTCCTCCTGTACAGATCATTCCTGGGTGCTCTCAAAGGGAGTTGGAGACATAATGGCTGTCAGAGTCAGTGGTAGATACGGTGGGGTTTACATCTAAAACACCAAATATGAGATTTTCCCCAGAGGGCCAAGAGCTGGAATTGGGAGCATTTTGTCTCTGAAGTTCAGCTGACAAACCCGAGGAGATGATACAACATTCTTTACAGGCATATATCACACAAAATTAGCCATCAGAGGCAGTCCTTCCTAGTTTATTTTGTAATTTAGGAGGAAGTTTTTAAAGAGAGTCTGTTCTCCTGAAGAAGTGAGCTCCTGCTGCTGCAGTGGTGTCTGTGTAAATCGGGGGCTGCCAATGAGCCCTCAGGCACTTAGCAAGGATTTTCCAAGGAGCCTAAGGGCTGATACACGCTTGAAACTCAATGGGATTCAGGCCCCTAAATGCAGTAGGCAGCTTGGAAAATCCCAACCTTTGAAGTTAAAGTAGACACTGACAAAAAAAAATGGCTAAAACCCCTTAAAATAATAAATGTCAGACTAATGCCACCATGAAGGCTGTGGGTGCTCTGAGCTGTGCACCCAAAACAAGGCAGTGGCAGGTGGCCACCAAAGGCAACCAAGAGCATGAAAAGCTCCATCCCTGATGTCTCCTGCTCCATCAGGAATTGCAGTAGGGTTTCTCCACATCATCATTTCTCTTTCTGATGGATGCCCCCCTGTGTGGGAATGATCCAGGACATTGGCTGGGACATACAATGTGTGAGGAAAACATGAGAAGTGCGTTTTTGGTTTGGTTTTCTGTTGTTGTGGTTGTTTTGGTCGTGGTTTTTTTGTTGTTGTTGGTTTTTTTTTGGTTTTTTGGGTTGGTTTGTTTTTTTTTTTTGTGGAGAAGAATCTTAGGGCATTAAATGTTGGAGAACTCATCTTCATTATTTCTCTTTAAAGTTAGTTATGAATTGAGAATGGCTCTGCTCATATTTCTCTTTTATTTGCTATCTCCCCAGGCTAAAGTGTTGTCTATTTATCTTACAGATTAGGTTACTTTTTATGGGGTTCCTGCTATTATATTTCACCTCTAACTTTGTTAGTTTGTGTTTGCTATTAAATTACCTTGAATAAAATGGGAGGCTGAAGGACATTTTTCAGCTCCATCCTGAAATGAGGCTCTTAATCCTGTTTCTGGCCCTGCCCCTGTAGCCCAGCCCACAGGGACAGAATCAGGTGTGTAAGAAGGGCAGCAGGGCAGTGTTTGTGTCAACCACGGGCTCTGCAGGGTGAAGCTGCAGCAGAGTCGTGCCTGCAGTGCCAGTGGGTTCATGTGCAGTGATTTTGGAGGCTTCTCTTTAGGAGCAGGTTCTAATAATATTGACATCATCACAAGATAAGATCCAGGACTAGTTAAATCACAGCCTTGCAACTCAGTGCTCCTTTGAGGATTAGAAGAAGTCGCTGAGCTGTCACTCTAAAGCTGATCATGGACTTGTTTAACTATGTCATCCCATAAGACAGCCCTTTCAATTATGTCAACCTGTCTGCTCTCCCTAGACTCTAATTTTAGAGCAGCAGTAGCTAATATTCTTGGAAAACTGATCCACCTCCACAGATCTCTCCTGTCTGTCTGCTGCTGTTAACAGAGTATACTGTGGGGAGATGGGACTGCTTTCCTTCCCCTCCTGTAATAAACCTAATAAAAATAGGTACCATTAGTTCCTTTGTGTGTGGTCTCTTTAAGACACTTATCTGAGCTGTGTAATGGAGATGTCATGTCTCCTCCACAGAGGGATCAGGCAGCATCACAGGGTCACTGCAATAAAAATAAAATCCAGTTTTAAGAGCCTGGTACGAAATTATGAGCTGAAAAGCAGGACATTGGGATTGGAGTTCAGAGACCTGGAAAAGGCAAATGAGAGCTGGAGTCACCCTGATGTTAATGCCACAGCAGTGGCTCTGCAGCTGGAGCAACAAGCAGGAGCACTGCAGGCAACGAGGTGGCCTTGGGGACACCAGGGACAGGGACTCATCTGTGTCTTCTGGATGGTGTTGGGAGGAGTTTGGGGCACACAAGGCAGAGAGGAGGTGGATGGGCCTGGCTGTCCTGGCCATGGGCATCTCTGTGCTGTGCTGTCATTACCCAGGTGCTGGAAAGGGGACAGACCCTCCCTGAGAGACAGGATGGAAGCACATCCCTGCTCCCCATCCATGATGTGCCTGTGGCTGGCAGTGGTGTTGGACAGTTGTTCCCCTGCTGTGCCATGAATGTCCTCTTCTGAGGGGTTTTATTCCCCCTTTAGGATGCAATGCAGGTCCCAAGGCAGAGCAGGCTGGTGTGGTGGGGTGGATAATGATGTTTAATACCCCACCAAGAGGCAATCCCATGGACTGCAGGGAGAGAAAGGGAATGACAAAAAGCATGGGACATGGGAAAATGCAATAGGCCTCCTCCCATAAAAACTAGAAAGGAAGTAGAAGGGATGGATGAGAAAAGAGGAGGCAGAGAGTCCATGCAGATGCAAAGGAGGGAGGGGATTGCCATCCATCCCACCCAGTGTCACCATTCTGGTGGCAAAGGGGCCCTTTGCAGATCATTTATATAAAACCAACACTCCACAGGCTGCCAGGGAACGCTGCCTCCCCCAGACTCCAGCAAGTTAGTTACACATAGCTTTCCTTTCACAAATCCATGTTGGCTGCCCCTAATCAAATTCTGCTTCTCAAGCAATTTCCCTTGCTAATTCCTCCCGAATCAGCCCTAACCCACCTATCCCCTTTGTCACTAAGCTAGCCAGCCTCTAATCACACACTGCACTGTGTGATCCTTTCCCAAGTAATACAGGGTTCTGCACTTGCCTCTGGTTCTCAGCAGCCTAACCTGTCAGGAGCCACCTTCTAAAAATATCACTAAAGACCTCAGCTAATTTCTAATCCTCGTTTCTATTAAGATGCCTGCCTGTACTGTGTGGGTTTCCAGACTTGGGATTTACAGCCTTCGTTAAGAGCATCTAATCTGTGCAGAGCCATTTCTGTTGCTATCCACGAGCAAACTCCTCCCTTCTCCACCATAAAACAGGATCCCTTTGGCAGCAGCTCTCCAGCCTTCAGGGCACTCTCAGCCAGCCAGGGAACCTCTTCCTCTCTGCTTAGCTCACCCCACAGTTTTTTGGCGAGCCTTCCTGGGAAGATCATGGGGATCCCACTCCTCTCAAGCACTGGGTAGGTGCTTTGTAGGGAAAATCAGCCTTCAAGCTCAGCAGGACATGTGGGGTTTTTTGCACCTCCCAAGATTTTGAGTTGTACAAGGAAGCTGATGCATAATAGAGCCAAGCTCTTGAAGTACCTTGGATAACTTGACTTTCTCTCACTATTTGCATTTGGATATTTTTCTGCTGTTTCCTCTTCCATTTTAAAATTCACCTGTCCCAAACTGCCAGAACCAACCAAGTCAGAAGAACAGAAGAAATGGGGGAGAGTGCCATACTCTGGCTGTCCCCTGACCAGACTGTCCCAGGGCGGGTTTTAGGTGTTCCCATGGATGTGGCACAGCTGTCCCAGAAGAACCCAGACAGCAAACACCACAGTGGAGGATGTAAAATCAGAGTTTACCCTTCAGAAACCTGTGGCAGAATGTAATGCTCTGTTAGCTCAGCTGTTCTGTGGAGTAAGGGTTTATGTGAAGAGATTTGGTAATTTTATGGGTTTAGGAGAGAAAATTAATTGAAGACTGGGCAGAGTGTCTGGCTGATGACATGGTATCATTTAATCCAGCAGGAATGTGCTGTTGGGAAGTGCTCCAAGTGTGCTGGCTGCCTGTGACACCCACAGCAGTCACAGGAGTCACGAGTGCCACGTTGGTGGGTGACGTGGAAGGTGGAGCAGTGGCACATGCCACTCCCGGAGTTCAACAGCACAAAGTGGCCTGCGCAGGCAGTCAGCAGATGCAATCCCAGAGCTCCCCTTTGACCTCATGGCTCCACTCTGTGTCTGAGTCATGCACCACAGCACAGTCAGGTGTTTATGGGGAGAGCAGGGGCAGAACAACACTTTGTCATTTCTCAATCCTGTAGCAAGTGTCATGAAATCACCAGTCCTCCTCTGCTCTGTATGAAGCCAGCATTGTCACACACCTCCAAAGATCCATGTTTCTAAAACACAGCTTGATCTCAAGGTGTCTTGTCAAAGTGAGACAAGCAATTAAAACAGACCAACTGGGGAAGTTTCTGCTGGATCTGGTCTCCATTACCAACCCCTGCCACCTCCACCCTGAGCTCATCTCCTTGCCCTTGCTCTGTCTTTTCTCACTCCAGTGCCTATCTCCATTCTTATTCTTATTCATTTTTCTTTCTTTTCTTATCCCCATTCCCACCCCCGTTATTCCCATTCCCAGGCCCCGCCCCCGACCGTGACTCAGCCGCCCCCCGGCCTCCCATTGGCCGCTGCCCGCGCACGCGCGGGGGGCGGCGTGGCACGCCATTGGCTGTGGCGTCCGTGACGTCACGGGGCGGGGCGCGGAGGGAGCGTGACTCAGCACGTGGCTGCGCTGACTCAGCGCCCCGAGCCGATAAAGCCGCGGCGGGCGCGCCCGTCCCGGGGCTCCGCTCTTTGTCACCGTCCCCGCGGCAGAGCAGGGTCCCCGTGTGCCATGGAGCTGCCGTGGCTGGGCGAGCACTGCTCCGAGCGCTCCTGCAAACAGCTGGGTAAGTGCGGGCTCGGAGCGAGCCCCGAGCAGCGCCCGCCCCGCGGACCCATCACGGAGGGTACCGGGGGCCGCTGCTGTCCCCGAGGCTGTCCGGGTTGCTGGGAGCAATGCCAGACACCAGTGCTGCTGTGGTACCCCCTCAGCAGGGCTAGGGAAAGAGTGATAGCTGTTGTTCCTGTAGGTGTTAAATTGTTAAGGAATGGCTTTTCAAGAATAACGTGATTTTTGAAACTGGGCTTTGCGTTTGTACTTCAGCTCTTAGCTCTTGACTAGTTGCTCACTAAGGTTTCTGCTTTTGAAGAGCTCCTGAGGTGCTTATGGCTTGTGTTTGTCTTATGCTGCAGATAAAAAAGGAAAACTTACCACTCTTGCTCTTTTAATATTTGTGAAGAATGATCTAATCTCTATAGAGATAATTGGATTGTGGCTCGACAGAAACTGCTTTAGAATTTACGTGTAGACTTCTGTGAGTACTCTAAGAGTTGTTAGCTTTGTTCCATAAAAATGTTTTCGTTTTTATTCTTCGCCCAGATTTCCTTCCTCTGAAATGTGACGCATGTGGGGAAGTGTTCTGTAAAGATCACATCCGTTACGATGACCACAAGTGCAGCTCTGCCTACAAGAAAGTGAGTTCTGTATGACCTGAGTCATAATTCACCCTGCAGAATTGCTGTGTCATTTTTAAGGGCTGCTCTGAAACTCCACCTGTGATTTCAATAAAAGTGGATGGGAGAACCTCAAGATGCAAGTTAAAAATACATCTGGATTTCTAATATATAAAAACCTGTCATTTTAGAGGTCACATCTGCTAGATTCTAGTTTTTTTTTTCACTTACAGTGCATCTCCCCAAAAAGGAGTGCTTTATATTTCAAGGAATGTATTGTGGTCTAAAATTTTCTGGGGTCCAAGTCCTGTAAGTTGAAGAACAACAAACATGAAACTACAGAAGAAATAAATAGAACAAGTGGGTCCAAACTTTGATCTCTGGCCTGTACTTGGGCTTCGAAGTATTCAAAGTCTGTGATTCCAGAAAAGCCAAAAGGATATTTAAAGTCAACTTACCAAATACATTGCTACAATTGGTTTGGCAAAGCATTACTGTGTGGTTTTTGGATGGGGATTTGCAGTTACTGTTGTGAAGTGTCTTTAAAAGCATTAGCAAATGAGAACATTAAACATTTAGGAATATATTCCTATTATCTATGGGTAAGACAAGGGGAAGGACACAAAATAGGGTTGGATTTGTAATGGTTGGACTTGCTTATCTTAAAGGTCTATTTCAATCTAAACAATTCTTTAATTCTGTGATGCTGATCTGTGCTGTATGTTCTTAGAATGTGCAGGTGCCAGTGTGTCCCCTCTGTAACACACCTATCCCAGTGCAGAAGGGAGAAATTCCAGATATTGTAGTTGGAGCCCACATAGATAAGGACTGCAAGTACAACCCAGCACAGCAAAAGCAGAAGGTAAGAAAACTGCTGCTGAAGTCTGAGCTGCCTTCCTGTGCCTTCAGCTCGGTCATGGCTCACAGAAAGCAAACATTGCCAACTCCCTGTCCTCTCTTACTCAGATCTTCACAAACAAATGCACAAAGCCAGGCTGCAAAAGGAAAGAGATGATGAAGGTGGTTTGTGAACAGTGTGGTAGCAGCTTCTGCATTAAACACCGGCATCCTCTGGATCACGACTGCAGAGGGAGCAGCCAGCCCATCTCCAAGGCAGGGTGAGCTGGACTTGGGATACTTCAGCTCAAGATGAGGTCTCAGGGCTGGTATCAGGCTTGGTGGGGAGCTTGGACAGACAGGGAATTCTGGAAACTACTGGTCATGCCAATAAAATAGCCACGATTTCCTCTTGCGTCTCAGGCTGAATTTCTGAGCCAAGAGATAAAGCTTGTCAAATGCTTTCCTGGATTTTCAAGCTTACCTGTGTCAGTCTCTCCTAATTGAGAATAGACACTGGCCAACTCAAGCACCCTTTGGGGTCAAGCTCCACATATTAGAATCCTAAAGCTCTGTCCAGCACTTTGAAGTAACCAAGAATAATCAATATCCTGACAAACCAAGTTTGAAGTTAATGTTAATAAAAAAATCTGTCTTTTGCAGGCAGACATACCTTGGCTGTTCTGTGCAGTAGGACTGTGAGATTTGTGTGACAGATGCAGATGATTAAACTGGATGGAAGAGTGAAAATACAGAGTGCATAGGTGCTGAGCCTGGTTGTGTTTCTTTGTAGATGTGCAGCTCTGATGAGAGCATCTCATCCCACCTTCAAGTCCCCGGGAGCAATTGGAGTGCCATCTAATGGGAATCGTCAGCACAACAGGTATCAGGAGAAAAGACAAACTAAAACCAGGCTGTGGCAGTGCCACTGTCACACCTCTGAGTGCTCTAGAGCTGGTGGCTGACCTGTAAGTGGTGTTGGGAGTGCAGTAGAGGGGCTCTGACAGCACAGGTAAATCCCTGCTCCTCTATACTGGAGTGATTAAAGTGTCCTCATAGACACAAGCATTGGGACATCAAATTGTATCTGCAGGCTGCTCTCCCACCTGCTCAGTGAGAGGTTTGGCCAAGTTCTGGGAAAATGGTGTTTCATCAGAGTGAGAAAAGCACAGCAAGCTCCTGAATTAAAATAAATGGCCCAAGCCCTTCCCTGGCATGTTGTGGCTCATGTTACTGAAAGTTTCAGTTGTGCAACCCTTACAGTGCATTTTTATGTCTTACAGGTGCAGATAGTAGAGGCTCTTTACATCTGGATCAAACCTTTAAAATGAAGTTAATATCTTTTATCTCTCTCTATAAATTTCTATGCAATTAACTTATTTTTGTATCATAATAATGTATGCATTCAATAAACTGCTACCCTTTCCAAGCCAATGTTATTTGTTCCTCTATTTTGAATAAAAACTTTAATGCTATGAAAAATATTTGATGTAGGAAGTGAGGTGATGGTGGTAGGTAGAAGATTACAGTTGGTATGAAATACAGTTATATTTGCTTAGGTCGTGCCAAGCCTGAGCTAGGAATCTCCCAAAATGAAAATGTGAAATACAAGCCACTGTCATATGTCTTAATCCTTTTGGAAGTGTTCTGGCTCTGCATGACAAAAACCATCCATCTTGGATTCTGGATGTCATTGGAAGACCTTTATTTATAAAGCCAAACCATCTTTTTTACAGGTCCTTTTTCAGGTCCTGTCTGAAGGCTGGTGCTCACAGAGGCATGTGCAGTAGAATTCTTCATCATTTATTGTCCCTTAGACAGAAATCTAGATTTGCAGGAATATATTTTGTGGTTTCAGGGAGAAAAGGAAGCCAGAGAAAGTAGCATTAACTGTGTCTTGTGTAATGAGAATAAAGCCAAAATACAGCGTTGTTTAGGGAGGCTGCTCTTGCTGTCTTCCTGAAAAGCTTAAACAAGTGAAGTCATGGCAGATAATGCTCCATCTCTTATCCCGATCAGCTCTCTTGGCTCTTTAAAACTGCATGAGTATCCAGCTGCTTAGCTTGAGGCCTGAAATATTATAGGTTGATGAAATGGAAATGTGCTGTTAATGAACAATGCTAATTCCCCAGATGGGATCTAAGTAGACCTCTCATCCAGCTAATTGTGAGAAAAATGCCAGGGCTTTCTGATGGTGTCAGGGGGTCAAGACCTCAATTTCATGTGTCATTGGAGCCATTCCTCTGCATGCTGGGGCTTCTGGGCTGCAGTGTTGGCTTAGGGCTACCTGGAGGGAAATTGCAGCCCCTTCAATGCCCTGCAGTGCTGCTGAGGTGGGAGGAGAAGCACTGTGCAGAGCAGTGCCGAGTTCCCGGACCTGGGAAAAGCCATCTCTGCTGGTACTGTAAGAGATGGGAGTGCAGTTAGTGCATGTGGTTTCCACATCCTTGGGGGTGCTGCAGGTATGCAAAGATTGTTGTGTCTCTTTTTGAACAGTTTAATCCTTGGGGTGGGAATGCTGCCTGAGGAGGAAATGTGGATTTAGGGTCCTTCACAGGGACAGCACATAAACAATCAACACCTTGAGTCACAGGCCTTTCCTAACAAAGGGCAGATGTAATTTCTGTCCAGCACAGAACAAATCCCTGTGCTATCCCATTTTATGTTTGACCCAGTCTGATTTCTCATCCTGGAGAAGTTTTTGGAGAAGATCACAGCTAGCTGGCCAAACTGCACATGTAAAATAGATATGAGTTACACTGAGCACTCCACATAATCTGAGTTTTTGCAATCCTGCAGCCAAGACTGTGATTTGATGGTACCTGTAATACTGTGTTCAACCACAGGATGTCACAATAGGATACGCAATAACACAATCTATTTTAGGAAGTCTAAACATAGAAAATATTGGAGCAGAAGCTCAAATTACAGCTTTAGTTTTAGGTACCACCACCCTCTGATTATCCCGTGTACCAACACCCTAACTCAGCCCTAGCACACTGCTATATTTTATATACATTTTTTATTTTTTGAGCATAATTTCTAACCAGCACCCATTCCAAAACAATGCCATGCACCCCAGTGGTGCTTTGGGAATTCCAGGTTCTGACTGTGGTGTGAGGACACGGCCCAGGGGAAAGAGGCTGTCCCAGCCCAGCAGGGATGGCTGGGGGCAGGAGGGCACCTCGGTGTGGGGAGGAGGTGGAAAAGCAGAGGTTGCCCCTTCCCATCAGTGCCTGCAATGTACAGGGATGTGTTTGCCAGCAGCATCTGCTCCCACATCCAGCATCTCAGGGATGCTGGGATCCAAGCAAAGGGGAACAACAGCCCTCTCTCAGGTTGTCCTGAAAAATAATGTGTCATCTACGTGTGAGTATGTGGCCAAAATTCTGGCCTTTAAGTTGGCAAGGGGACTTGGAAAAGTTTGTGCATGGGGTATTTACAGAAAATGAAAACATGGAAACCAGCTTGCTTCCTGGAAATTGTCCTCGGAGGTGTTTCCTCCATCTGTCAAACCACACCCTTGGCCTCTTCCCACGCATTCCACCCGACCCCATTTGGACACGGGTACTACTGTCTCACACTTCAGCATCTTTTAGGATCTGGAGCCTTTAGGATCTGCGGGCTCGAAGGGATCGGAGCCGTTCTCCAGAGAGCCACACCTCAGTGTGTCTGCAGGGGGCGTCCCAGCAGGGTGCAGATGGGTCCCTGCCAGGATGCGGGCGGATCCCGGCCAGGACATGGGACGATCCGTGCCAGGCCCGGGAGGATCCCTGTCAGGATGCGGGTGGATCCCGGCCAGGCCCAGCTCCCGATTTGGGGCCCCTCCCAGGCCAAAGGGCGGGGCCACAGACGGAGCTCGGCGCGGGAAGGTGACGTCACCCACACCGCCAGAAGCCGGCGGAGCGTTCCGCCGCACACGTGTTCCTGATGGGTGCTTTAACTCCGAGAGCTGCTTCCTATTGGTCATCAGCGTGATTGACAGATCAGCAGCCAACCAGATACCGCCATTCTCCCCGCGTAGCCAATGAGAGTCAAGGGCGGGCGGCGGCGCCAAGCGTGCGGCTCAGTTGAATGTGCCGGGGCGACGGCTGCGGGAGGTGCGTGTGGGGCGGGTGGGGGGCGCAGCCCTGGCTCCCCTCGGGGGTGGCGGCGACGGCGGCTCCTCCGGGGGTCTCCCTGCCCGCACGGAGCTGCGGGAGGGGCGGGGAGGTTCGGTCCGGCCTGGCCACATGCGCGGCGGTGTCTGAGGGGGTGCGTTGGGATGTGAACCCAGGGTTTATGTTGGGAAGTGAATCCGTGTTGGGGAGCGGAGCCGGCGGCCTGTGCAGGGCTGGCTGGGAGCTGGGTGCCCTCCCGGGCCGGGCACGGCTCTGCCTCACACGTGCCAGGCCTGGCTCCGCTATCCCGGCAGTGCCGAATCTCTCCTTTGGCACCTTCTGTTCTATTGGGGACCCCCCGAGGTGGGCTTGTGGGTTGTTTTGTATTTTAGTGTATAATTCAAGGCAGATATTTGTGACTGAGTGATATTTGCCTGTGTGGTGAAAGTGACTCCGAAATTGACACTGAATGTGACAGTGTTGGGACAAATGGGGAAAGTCGCTTAAATCAGGCGTTCTGGCAAAGAAATAGTACGGAGTTACAACTAGACCTGCTTTCAGACCCAGCTGCAGTGTTATCTGGGACTCCTGTTCATGTTCATCCTTGTTTCAGTCTAAAATTAAAGATAAAGCTAGTGAGACAGTTCTTCGAGCATAGTTTTACCCTGTTAACCTATAGGAAAACAGAAAAGCTTGCAGTTTAATCAGAACTAGTGGTTTAAAACTGTTTAGTAATCAAATAGCCTTACATTTTCCTTGTGAGTGCACACATATGCATATTAATGAGATTATTAACAGTCATGTGAATGTATTTTGAGATGATGGGATGTTATCTGAGGTAGGCAGTTGATCAAAGAGTTCAATGTGGTGTGTTCTAACCTGCAGAAAACACAACCTAAATTATGGGGAATTCCTACCAGGAATATCACTGAGGCATTTTCCACATCAGGGCCTCAGAGGACAAAAGGTGTGGAGAATCCTACAGGGGATTGGCATTTGAGTTTTCCAGTAGCTTAACGACAATGTATTTCTAAAGGAATACACGAAAATTCTCCAAAATTAATCAAGTTTCAGTGCAGACATACATTTCATAGTTAGGTAGTCACAAAAAATTATCATACCAGTGTAATTATAGTATAGCTGTCTGTATATGAGACTGATATTTAATATTAAAAAAAGTTCTAACTGCAGTTTGGTGGTTTCTGTTACAGGACAGCATTTTAGAATGCCAAAAATGATCGTGGAAAAAAAAGAAAAGAAGGCGGAAAAAAAAGAAAAGAAGGCAGAAAAAAGAAAAAAGCTGAAGGAAGATGTGGCCCAAAAGGATGAGCTGGAATTGGAAACCAAACCAAAGAAGAAGAAGAAGCAGCAGAAGCTGCAGGTTTGGCTCTTTAATTCAATACAAAGTGGATTTGTTGTTGCTGTAGATTCTGTTCTGAACATGAGTTTGATTCAGTTGCAGTGATTCCTTGGATGCAATATTCCTAGAGTTAAAGCTAAAAGGAAATGATAAATTAAGCAAAATCTGTGTGCAATCATAGCAGGCAGAGGGGTAATCTCTGTTTGTTTTGGGTGTTTCTGTGAAAAACAGAGGATGGATGTGGGTGAAAGGTGACCCAAGTGAGGAGCTGTCATATGGGAATCTCAGTGCAGCTTCAGTCTTCATGTGATCTTGAGTGCCTGGGAAAACATGAAAGATGTTTTCTTGGAAATTCTCCTGGTTTTTGGACAGAATGTCAAGTGGCCAGAAGGTGTCAGCAGTCTCTTTGTATTCCTGAAAGTTTTATGAATTATTTTATGAGAATAAAATTAGCAATCTCAATATGTTACTTAAGTAAGAACTTGGAGTTGGAAGGGGTTTTTATGGGGTTGGTTTTTTTTGTTGTTGTTGTTGGTTTTTTGTTTGTTTTGGTTTTTAAGTGGTGGAAATTATGCATAATTCAAGGACAATTCAGTTCTGATATTCTTAGTGGTTACTCTGGAATGAGGATCAAAGAACTGTAAAGCAACTCAAGAAGTAGAGAGGGAAAGCAGTTTTTTCCCTCAGGAAATCTTGAGGATCACCTCAAGAAGCCATGGTCTTAATTCTCTTATGTTTCCTGGCCTAACATAAAATATATGTGAAAGCTGCTTGTTACTTTCTTTATCATGACATGTGTATCTCAATGGAGCTCATATAACTAAAAATTAGTACTTATTTTATTATTAGACTTTATTTAAGGTCATTGAAAAGAACATATTTGAAGAACTCTTGCATTCGTGTCTCTGAGTATTGCACTTAGAGTTTGGGAAGCTTAGTATAAAAAAGCCACCCTATTGCAGAAGCTATTCAGAGGACTGTGCAGTTTTGAACTCAGCAGAAATGTTCCTAAGTAAGAAAAAAATGCATCTTTGTCAAAGCAAAAATAGGAAATTTTGTCTTTATAGCTTCACAAGAGAGAACGTTTCTCTTTTCGTTTATATTACAGAGTGTTTTATATTACAGAGTGTGGATTTGCTGTGCTCTAAATGAGGGAAAATAATTTTCCAGGACAAAACAGTGTGAAATTGAAATGTCAAAATGAGAATTTTATTGCCTGTGACAATCTATAATTTCATGTAAAGCTGGCAAACAGCCAAGGTGGGCTTCAAGCTTCTGGCTAGTGAGGCTTTTTTGGACCATCTGATGTGCAGTGTTCAGTTCTTAGAACACCCAGATGAGTTTTGAGGGCTGTGCAGGCTGTAGGACTGTGACAGAAAGAGCAAAGAGCAATGGAAAGAGGAATCCTTAATGCTGTTAGGGAGCCCCAATAAGCACAACAGTTCTTGGAATCATAAAAGCTGATGCCAGTGGGTGGCTTGAACATGTATATAGTGAGTTTTAGGGAATGCCATAAAAGGTCTATGACAAACCTCTTCTTGGCATCAGCTTCATAAACTGTAACTGTTGATGGAGGAAAGCCTGAGTTAATAGACCACTTCTTTTTTATTTTATTTTTGAAATAACTGTTGAGAATGAAAAATGTGAGGCAGATCTTAAATAATTTTACTTTAGAAGTGGTTAAAAAGTTAATTGCTTGGCAGTTTGGTGGTTACTCAGTGTAAGTACTCCCAGCTTTGTGAAATGCTTGGTTAAAGCACATTGGCATTTATGCTTTAAAGTGCTTTTGGTCATCAAATCTTGTGAGCATGGAAAGTGTAACAGAACAAGGTAAAACTGCTCTGTGTGAACAGGAAGATCAGGAGGGGCTCTGGGGCTGTGCTCAGTCAGTGAATGGTTCCAAGTAAGAAATGTGGAACAAATGTTAGGCAACTGCTGAGAAGGTTTATTCTGCACCTTTACTTCCTTTAATTTGATTTCTGTTACTTTAAAATAAGCTGGAATTTTGCTAGATCTACAGGAATTCCTGACTCATGGTGCCTGCAGTCTGATGAGCTGTGATTGGTTTTTAATGCAGTAATTGAATTAAAGGAAACTCTTCCTGGCATTCTGAAAGTAAGGATGGGAAGGCTCCAGTTTTTCCCAAGGAGTCTCATCTGTGGTAGAAAGAAGTGAGAGTTTTTAATAGGACAGAAGTTTCACTGGTTCATTAAGTCATATTCCTGTGATTTACTTTTTTTCTTTTCTTTTTTTTTTTTAAATTCTAGTACAGCAAATTTAATCTCCAAAGTGGAAAATACAAATGTCTAATTGATTTTGTTATAGAGCTGGAGGCAGGCTAATGTGTGTTTTCAGTGACTGGATTTTGTGTACACTGATCATTCCTTCAAGAAATTTATTTCAAAAATTCTTACCAGCCTTAGACTATGGCATTTTTCCTTGGAACAGCTTGACCTTTCAGAGTAATCTTGATGTTTTATTGATTTTCATCTACTCTATTTCTTCTGTTTACACTAAATAGCAATAAGCAGTTCAAGCCCAATATGAATGTTTTTGTGAGTGATCTTAGAACCACACAGCTGTAAATAAGACATCTCTAGTGGAGCTGAATTTTAGAGTTTAAATAAGTTTAAAAACTTAATTCAGCCTTTCAGGTTTTTCTGACTGATTCTCCTAATGTTACTGTTCTATTTACCTACTTGAAACAATTGCACACATTAAACAGATTTTTTTTTTTTTAATCACTAGATATTAATTTTACATTTCTTATAATGGCATTTATAGTTTGCTAACATACTTATATGTTGAATGTTATCTTATATGCTAACATACTTATATGTTGATGAAATGGAAATGTGCTGTTAATGAACAGTGCTAATTCCCCAGATGGGATCTAAGCAGACCTCTATCAGAGTGTTTAAGTTTTTCCTTTCAAACTGTAACATGGGTATGAAGAAAAGAGATTTAAAATGTGCCATCTAGACCGATAGTTTGAAGCTGACTATTGGATTCTTGGGTAACAACTGCCTGATGGATCTTTTTGGAAAAGTTGGTCTTGTTTCAGTTCTCTGAAAAAAAGAGATGCAATATTGTTTGTTAATGTGTCAGCTTGAAATAACAGAACCCTTAGAAGTGTTTCTTTGCAATTACCCCTGTTTTGCTTCTGATTGTGGATTTCTTCAGACTTATATCTGCCCCAATGGCACAAACCTTTCTGGAGCAGCAGTCCTGCCAGGTGCAGCTCTGTAGGTAGGGAACAACTTGTGGCTGCTTTGATTCCCAGGGCTCTTTGAGTTCTGCCCAGAGTGAGTTCTTACTGTGTCAAAGGATTTGTCATTTACGGGCAGCTCTCGTTGCTGCAGTGCTGTTTGCAGAGCTGCTGGCTTTCTGCAGAACAGTAGGAAATTCTTTCAGAACAGAACATCTATTAGGCAAGATTCAAAATTCATAATCCATGGAAAACAATATTAATTTCCTGTTCCTTCCCAATTTAGTCTAGTGAATGTTGTAACTTCAAGGAAAATGAAGATGAGTAAGGGAAGATCAATCTTTATAAATCAAATCCCCTTGTTCATGGTTGAAGGGTACTTTAGGTAATGCTCATACAGCCAGTGGGTGTTTCCTTGTACTTCCTTGTTATCTCCAGCATTGCAAGTGGTTGGAGGAGGAGGAATCAACATTTTCCTCAGATAAAGGCAGGATCAGTGGGAAAGGAATTTAATTTCTGAGATTCCATACAGATACTACAAACAATGGCAAATAAACAAGTAGCTCATAATGTTTCTTTCATCAAAGTGTGCAGGTGCCCAAACAGTAAGATTTGTTTACTAAATGGAAAAAGGCAAAATTTGTAAAGAAAGGGTTTTTCTGTTTGGCTTTTTGGAGGTTATCATAAAGAGCAGTATAGAATTCTTAAGCTGCAAAGCAAACCACAAAAAAATAAAGAAAGATTATTTAACATCACTGTTTGGTTGGAAAACCCTGTAAAATTATGTTTAAGCTGTAGAGACCCACATTTTGGGCATGGGCTCGGTGGAATAACTGGGTGGAATAACTACTTTGATATGATCTTTAATGCTGCTTGTAATCAGGTAACTGGGGTAGTAATTTGAATGTTTAATGAATGCAAACCAGACATTGGTGCAAACTGATCCAGCAGATACTGTAAAGCTATTATCAGACAGTGTATTTATTTGTTTGACAACCCACTAATTCATCCCAAAGCCTGTTCTTGAAATAATGAGTTGTGGATGATTTGCAAACAAACTCAGTAATCCATTATTGTTCCCTTAATTTATTTTTCTAATTAATGGGAAGCTTATCTTGTAGCCATCAAAATAACTTAGTTTATCTTTTCCCATCCTTAAAAAAATGCCATGAAGTTAACAACTTAGTGTGATGTTGCAGGATTTTTTTCTGATTACCAGGCTACCACTATTAACTGTATTTTATATACATTAAAAGTATATTTTGGAAACTGCATTGCAATTCCACTGTCCACTCTTCCTGCACTTGTTTGGTTTTGATGTACTTGCTTCATCCTCCGTTGTAAGCATTAGCATTATCTGAGGTTATTGATTTTTGTTCAAGGATTATGTAAAAATCTTTAATATTTTAATATTTAAGATTTAATTTTAATATTTAAAGAAAAAAAGGAAATAAATTCTGAAAAGTTAATTTTATTTAGCATAACATCCTAAAATAAGAATCTCATCTCATACTGGGTTTTTTGGACCAATTTTAAAGTATCTTTAACATGCAAATAGAGTTTTGTCCATGTTATGAAGAGAAGATGACATAATCTTTCATCTTCCCCCATCCCTCCATCTCCCCCTGTGCCTTGATGGAAAGATCCATCAGCAGAAAACAGTTTCCCAGAGATAAAGGGGGAATGGGAGCTGTTTCTCAAAATGGCCAAGTTAAATGTCAGGATGGATGTTATTGTGCTGGGTTTTGTCAGTCTATAATTAAAATATTGGCCCTATTTCTCTTTGCTTTGGGCTGCCTTTCAGTTGAATGTTTATTTTTGGGTTATTTGTTTGGGGTCTTTTTACTTGCACTAAGAGACGAGTTTGCTGGCCCACTGGCTCTCAGTGCCTCTCTCTCTGTATGGTGGCCTTCTGGTAGTTATAGGAAATAATTACAAAGCTCTAAATTCATGTGGCAGTTATGGCTTACTGTGTGACATCTTGCTTGGTTTATCTGCTTTCTTATCTATGCAATATTTCTCAAATTAGGAAAATTTAAAAAAAACAACTAACCACAAAACAACAAACTTTGAGGGCAGCTGGTTATGGGACTGAAACATTTGTTTCCTGCTAACACTTCTTCATCAGAATATTGATAGAGTTGCTTCAAATTATTATATTAAATTAACCATACATTTATTTATTTTAAAAAGGGGGTAAATTTAATTATGACACCCATGTAGTGTTTATAGAGAATAGTAGGCCTTCTGTAAACAGACATGTCTAAGAAGGCACAGAATTGTGTCTGAAATATGGATATGCATAGATTAGGCTGAATAATTTTACATTCCTTTGAAAATTATTTTTGTAATGGTACGAATAGATTTCCCAGGAAAGAGTATTCACAGCTGGGAAAACAGTTGCTACTTTGAAGATGGTTTTCCCAGGCGAAAGGCTCACGTCCCCAACTGTGTTTGGTATAAACAATACGTGGTGTATTTCTTACTTGTGTTTAGAGGAATTGTGCGTTCTTCATTACATATTAGCCAACAAGAGTTTCATGCTAATTCTTGGTCTTTGCCTTAATCTGTATCCATTCAAAGTTAATTCCCTACTTTTATTAATAAAGCCAGGGTATTAAATTGATGGGGAGTTTGGTGGTGAAACAGAACTGTCCCTTCTTTGCTGTTAAGAGGGGAAATTCTTCCTTCTCTGCTTGGAGCACGTACTTGCTGTTTCCTCTCAGCCCTCATTCTCTGCTTGATGGTGAGACCTTCTTTGATGGCTCTTGTTGGATTTTCAGTATAAATCCTTGCTTTCCTGCCTTAACTGCAAATTTATTAACAAAATTGAAATTCAGGACAGGATTCCCACTTGTGGGTTGAATTTGTTGAGTGTTCAGCTGTTGAAGGAGCAAAGGCAAGATCTGCTTGACTGTGTCAGCCAGCTGCAGTCCAGTGAGAACACTGTTTTCTGCCCTTTTTCAATGATAATTTTCTTCTGGTTCTGTATTGATGACTTCTAGCTCCTCATAGAGAGAGGCATCATCAATGAAAATTGCTGGAAAAGGCCCAAATTGAATATAGAAAACTTGGCACAAATCCTCAAAATACATGTAACTTCAGTTAAAAAGAAGTCCCGTTAACATGTTTGAATTTGCAAAATGCATTCACTTGGCAAGAAATTAACTTGTAAGCTTGACAGGATGTTTGCTGCATTCTGATACAGGATAAAGAACAGAGAAATGGGCATTCAAAGGCAGTTATTCTTGACAGGGCTTGAAACTTGGAAGTGTGTATAGCATAATGTATTAATTCAGGCCTGATTCTTGTGGGTTTGTCACTTCCTCTTTATTGCTCTTACTACTGTTTTGTTAATGTTAATTGGCTCAAAAACCTAAAATGGCACAGATTTGGATATTTAAAATATGCTTGTTCTAAAAAGCAGTCCTGTTCTTGATGAAATGTTGCTGCTTGTTTAAACAGTGTGGGAGTCTGGTATAATGAATTTTATAAAATATGACTTCTTGTGTGTTGATGAAATAGATTCAAAAATTAAAAAAACCCCAATGTTTTGGTGCAGATAAAAGGGGGGATGATGGCTGCTTCTGTAGTATGAATGTGAAATGAGAAATTTTCTCATTCAAAGTGCCTTCTGTGTTTAGATGCAATATTGTGAACCACATGGAAGATCAGTGTATATTTATGTATGTTAATAAATTACAGCATAGATAAAATGGCTCTTGGGTATTAGATCAAAGCTACACAGATTAATAAATACTTGGAAAATGCTTGTCTGTTACATCCAACAAGTAATTAGAACAGAAAATTAATCTTTTGACTTTTAGAACCTGCCTGAAATATCGAGGGTACAAGCATGAAGGTATTTGACAAGGAAACCAGACTCTGTCTTTGAATGCATTTACCTATTTCTAATTGAATCCCACAGGAGTTCTGTAGGACATCAAACAGAAGATCATCAACCAGTGTTTTATTACATTTCTCAGCATTATCTTAATAATTTGCATCTGTAAAGCAGGCTATTGCAAATAGCATATACATAAGGGCAGACAGCTCTTCCTACCATCTCAGAGTTTGAAAGATGTCAAAGCTGTTCAGAGAATGTACTGAGGGCTTAGAGCTGCTTTGCTTAAAAAGGAGCAGAGTTGTTATGTAAAGAGAAGAGAAAATCTAAAGTATCTGTGGAAAATACATGCTTTTAGTTACTGTCATTCCATCCTACCTTTACACTGTGGACTGAGTCCTAAAGGAGAGTTATTAATCCTTACCCACTTGAAAAATAACTAATTGCTTACAGAACTGTTGTACTGAACTGTAATACAGAGGTCATTGAAATTGGTCATGGCTTCTTGTGAACTTAGGAGCTCTCATACACCTCGCTGGCTGATTCTTTTTTCAAATTACCTTTCGAATAGAAAGTTTTTCCTATTTTATTATGAAAATCCCATGTTCTGTGGTTTTCAAGCTTTTACTTCAAAGACATCTTTTAATAAACTTGTGAAGTAGGGGTTTTTTAAATTGTAAAATTTACCATACTTTGCTTAAACTATGGTTGTCTTCTTTACATTTGTCTAGATTAAGTCATGATCTAGTTTGAGCTTAAGTAGGAGCAGCCAACTGTCATGATCTGACAGGTTTTGGAATAAAATCTCTGGCCAAGGTCCAGAAAGTCTCACGCAGTGAGAGTCAAGAAGAGCACAAATCAGCAGGGTCAGTTTTCCATGGGTCCTCATGCACTCCTTGTTTTGGGCTGAGGATGCTCACTGGATGTTTGGGTTCTGTGTCAGTTCCAGCAGCACCTCTGCCAGCAAGCCTGGGCTTCTGATCCCACAACACCCCGACAGTGTCACCCATCAGCAGGCAGCTTTAATTAGCATAAGAAAATAGCATGTCATGTTTCTCACTCCACTAGAGAATGAGCTTGTAATATCAGAAGTAATTATTCTGGCTTTGGAAGCCAAGCTAGTTTATAAATTAAGTTCCCTCACACATCACTGTCTGTATCTTCTTCCCACCTTGATACTCAGTTGTCAGGTGGATATTTGGAATGGTATCAATTGTTTAAGTGAGCTGTTTCCTTGGTTTGCTTCTCAGTTTGCTGTGTGCTCTTTACTCTGGAGCACAAGAGTTAAAAGGTTTCTGTAGTGAGGTACGGGCTATTTCTCTTTTGTAGTTCTGAATGGAGAGAGAATGAAAGGAAGAAAATCTTATTTGCCATTATATTACTGTTTCTATTGAGGGAATGCCTGGGAAAGGAAATATTTCTGCTGCTGAGGCAGAAAACAAATCTATCTCCAGCACTATTAGGCAATTCTGCCACCGAGTTCTTTCTGTAAAAATCACCTTAACTCCAATTCTAAGGATAATTTAACAATATCCTAATAATTTTCCTGTTTCTCTACTATGTCTTTTTTTCTCCCCGTGGTTTTTTTAAAGTCCTTCCAGAAAACACAGTGAATGCAATTTGAAAAGGTCTTAAACCTCTTGAGTGATTTTGCTTGCAGGTCAAGTGAACTGGGACTTGTAAGCAAAGCTGCTGCTTTGGAAAGGCTCACCCTGCTGCATTAAATATTTATTTTGAGAAGATAGGGTTTTACTTTTTGGTAGTGAACAGCTCAGTAGTTTAATTTAGAACTTTGAAATGTCTTGTGTATACCTGTAGCAGACTGTTTAAACAATGTGAGAAAACAGGTTGGAAACTTGAAAATGGTTTTTATTGTGGGGGTTGAACAGTTTCAAAAGCCATCCTAAATCACAGGTGACTGTGTGAGACTCAGACAATCGTCTTTATATTTTGTAATGGCATTTAGTGGACTTCTGTAAAAGAAATGAAGTAGCCTGTAAGAAAGGGAGTTGAAAGTAGAGCTGATCCTGCCCAGTCTGCAGAGGACATTGCTCCTGTGTTGGCACCTTGGGTGGCTCAATATGCAGCTGTTTTTTCTTAGCTCCTGCCTGTGCCATGCTGCTGTGTGATGGAAGTCCAAAAGGAAGCCCAAACCCAAGGGTTAAAAGTTTATTGTAATAAAAGTCACTGTGGAATAAATAGTTTGGACAATACTGTTGAAGAAAGGACACCTAAATTATAAATATGACTGGAGGGTGTTCAGATTTTCATATCTGGTGTCTCTGAAACACAGCACAGGGCGTGTACCACAACCTCCCTCCCTGACAGCAGAGCTTAAGGGTATAGGGGAAAGGTGTTCTGTGTGCATGTTTTAAAAATGACTTGTTCCCCATCGCATGTTGTTCCTGTTTTACCATAAAAAAGAACAAATAAACAATTAATTTGACCCCATGCTCTTCTGTGATGAAAACTTTCAATGTTTGTCTGATGGTCTGAATGGGTAAGGTAAGACTTAGGGTGGAAGGGAAGGATAGACACTGTCCCTTAAATTCAAATCAAGCCTTATCTTTGTTGTTTTCAACCAAAATCAAATTAATTCATTGCTTCACCTTCATAAGTAGCTATTAAAATTCAAACCTATTTCTTCATACACTCACTTGTTTTTAGTTATGCAGAAACAAGTTCCAATGGAATTAATGATAATCAGGGTTGAACTTGACATGCTTTTACTTACGGTAAACCACTCTTTAACACATTTTTTATGTGACAATCCTAACCATTTAAAATTGTCCAGACAACCTTTTCCCTTTTGCAGTCTTAATAAACAGCTGAGAGAATACAGCAAAATCCTTACACGGGAAAAAATTCAGTTATACTCTAACACAACTTGATGGCTGGAAAAAAGATTAGAGCCTGCACTGTACAGGCAGTGAATTTTGTTTGAAACACAGATACTTAGTCTGAAATTTTACAGGCATTTTCTTGTAAAACTTTGTGCTCAATTTCTTTTCAAGTTTTTGAAGGGAGAGGTGACTTTTGTTGCATCTTGCCCATCTTATGTCAAAGCCTTGCACAGAGTCTGGGATCGCCTGACTCACTGATTCAAATTCTCTGTCACATGCCCTCCCATGCTGTAATGCTCTTCATAAGTGAATCAAGCTTTATCTTTAGACTGACAGACTTTGCATTTTTGAGAGGTGGATGTTGTGTCTGCACAGTTGGTATTTAGTGTATCTCCCAAAACTGTCAAAAGAATGCAAAGTTACAGCATCTCCTTAACATGTTAAAGAGGTCTCACATAATTCTTTTTCTCATATCTTTTTACACAGCTAAGGAAAGCTTTCAGTTGCATCAGGTCCAGACTGGTGCTAGCTTGTGCTGTTTGCATTTATTTTGTTTCTAGATATTAAGTTATACCCTGTGCATTCAAGGCAGTCTTGTGCTAAAGTACTATTTTCAAAAGCAGTTAATGGTTTCAGGGATTTTTTGATTATTCCCTCTCTCCTCTTTTCTGTGAGCTTTTCCTAATACTAGACTTTTCATGTCTGGAAACTTTATATTGAGTAGTGCAGCAAAGATTGTAAACAACTGTGATAAACAGGTTTTTAAATCTCATAGTTGTCATCAGTCCAGTCTTTTAGAAAGGCATATGGAATGTTTTCCTTCAACTCAGCAATGAAACAATTTGTGAGAGACCAGAGATAAAAAAGTGAAGGAGTTGTATAACAATTCTTGCTCCTATTCCCTTTTTCCTCTACACTCTAGAAGAGGTTTTATTTACTGGTGATTATGTTCTTTGAAATTAAAAAAAAATGGCACATCAAGCTGAGATCCTTTTGGTGCATGGATAAGCCATAGTCACGAGTTATTGCAAGATGCTGGTTTGCAGAAAGCATGTTGTGTACATAAACACATGGAAGTTGTATGACATTTCTGTAAATATTACTTTGTACAGAGTTACTGTTGAAAAAAAAAAGCTTTGGGAATAAGTGTGCAGTTTTTTCAGCTGGGAGAGTGCTTTGCATTTAAAGTAAGAAGTATGTTTAAATTTAGTAATTTCAGGCACAGTTCATAAGCCTGTCCCAAAATATCAGCAGTAGGGAACCCATCAGGTACTTTAGGTTTGTAATTTAGTTTTAAACATGCAACAGGTTGTTTCAGGTTGAGTAAATATTATTTTCTTAATGCTATAGTAATCTGGTCTTTCCTAGATTTCACTGTAAATTACTGAATAAGATCACTTAGAAACAAACTGCTTTAGAAGATGTATGAGCAGGCATTTGCTATTGCTGTTTGTTTATTATTATGAGCTTCTGCACAAAGACTTTCTTGATTTGTGTTCTGCAGGGGTAGCAGAAAGGCTTGTACCATAGACTTATATTGGAAGGAGGCAGAAGGGGAAAGGATCTTATTCCTAAAAAACCAAAATAAGCAACAACTACGATTGGGAAAGTGTATTCCTGCAACCCCAAAGTTCTTTATTCATGGCAAGTGTCGGGGTTGCACAAACCTAATAAATCTGTAAGTTCAAGATGTGTCTGTCTTCTCAGAATTGCATTGCCAAAACAATTATCTCTTCCTTCAGCTGGGTGTTGTCTGAAATAGCCATCTTTAATGGTGTGGTTAATGTCTATTGGCAGTCCATAGGACCTGAGTAATTGTGGCTAAAAGTACTGAGGGAGAAGGGCTGTGTGTCGTGCAGCACAGTGGTGGGAGATGACTTTCTGTATTTTAGCAACTTGTTCTACACTTGCATCTTTCCTGAGAGATCTGCTTGGTGTTGTGCAGAGAGGGTGGAACTAAACACTTTTTTCGTTAGACTGTGATTAGCAATCACTTGCAAATAATCTGCAGTTGCCTCAGACTCCACAGTGCTGTTCCTGTTGGAGCTGCAGGAATATCCAGCTATTTCAAATTCAACCATCATCATCTTGTGGCCTTTCTGTTTATAGGTCAAGTCTTTTGTGGCCAAAACTTCCACTGAGAAGCTCAAGATATTTCATGAGAAATATGAGTGGAATCATCATTTTCACTGTTTTCTTTATTGCTTTAGTAGCTTTAGTCATTGTTTTAAAGGTCTACATTTAAAAATCCTTTAAAATCTGTTATTGTGGTAATTAATTAATATATGACATTTGAAAATAGGACAGAACATCTTATTCTGCTGAGTTCTGGTGCTTCAGTCAATAAGCACAGAAGTGAAATGAGTTTGTTCACTTGAGAGATGCAGCAAGTGATATTTTAATGATCTTGCACACTAATCTCTAGGAACTTTATAGCTTCTTCTGAACAAGTCCAGGAGTAACCTGTGCTAAACATCAATCAGATTTACAACCCAATTATTTGCTAGAAGGAAAGAAACACTACTGTTTTCCAGTAAGTGGTGCTATCATTTGTTTGCTTAGTATAATTAATCTTCACATGATCAAAGCATCTAAAATGCATCTTACAGTCTCGAAAGGCTGAGGCTTTGTGGAGGTGGGATGGGTGTGCATGAAGTTCAGATCTGATAATCCCACTCCATTACATTTGGTCTTCCTTCCTAAAATTGGAGGTTTCTGTCACTTTCATAAGCAATATCTACACAATATCTACAATGTCTTTTGCAGAAAGTGACACTTCCTTAAAAATCAGCATTTTGTTGTGGAATGTGAAGAGACTTTGTGCAATGTGCACTCAAATCTGAAGGCAGGTGTGAATAATGTTGGTGCACTGGCATTTTTGACAAAAATGCCAATTATGTTTGTTCTGAGAGAGATCATCAGGGTCAATCCTTAAAAGAGAATGAAGCACTACATTTTGCTTCTGTGAAGGTCTTTGAGATGAGCACTATAGTTACAGATGATTTTGGTTTTGATCAAGTACTGATGTAAACAGTAGATTACATTTAGGAGACAAAAACTCATCACTGTGCTTGATTATATTAAGATCAAAAACTTAATCATGGAAGACATGCTAGAATACAGTGACGATAGTACCAAGTAGTTCTTGTAAGCAAAGTCATTCATCTTAACATGTTTGGGTGAAAAAAAAATCAATGTTTTCTGCATCTCCACATCAATATGTTGTAATGATTTTTCCTCACTGTTATGGCAGCTTCATTATTTCAGTGGAAGTACCTTATATACACCAGCAAAGTATCATCTCTGATAATCAGATTACATCTAGAGTCTTCCTAGGTTGATAAAATTTTCTCTTATATCGTCATTCATATATGTATAATGCAAAATAAAGCTTCTTCAGTGCTCAGCTTTTAATAATCCTGTTCATAATTAAATATAAATCTGACTAAAACATATTCTTCTACATTAAAGTCTTGTCATAAAAACATTTTGAATATAAACCTTCAATACTCAATAGAGCGATACAATATATATATACACACACACACATATGCACTTTTTTTCTGTTAGTAGCAAGCATTTTGTTCACTATTTGCACAACTTCACAGTCATATGTTCTACACAATGATACTAAATCAGACTTCTGATTGCTCATTACTGTCAGGAATGACAGACGTTAAGGCAGCCTGACAGAAGCGATGCAATGTTGACATTTTTGTTTTCTGTTCAATGTACAGTCGCAGTTTGTCTCTGAAGGTTTCCCCCAGAAAGCTGTAAATTAAGGGGTTCAAGCAGCTATTAGAAAAAGCTGCTAGGTTCACAATATGTCCTGTTAAAGGATAATCATGCCTGAAGGATGGGCTGTTTGAAGAGACGGGCTCGCTTTTCCTCTGGAGAAGTTGGACGCTAATGAAGACGTTTTCAGGGAGCCAGCAGATAAAGAAAACCAGGACAACAACAAAAATCATGCGCAAAGCCTTCTGTCGCCGCAGCCGGAGACTCCTGTGCTTGTGTGCTTTTATAAGGACTCGAACAATTAATGAGTAACAAAGACCGATGATCACAAAGGGGATAATAAACCCCAGGGTTATCTCTAGCCACTGGATTTCTTTTACATCTGCAAAACAGAAATAGACCTCTCCAGTGTGCTGTAAGTGCACGGCTGTAAATGGGACTAGAGCTGCCGAAATGGATGCCATCCATATGAGCCCACAGCTCAGTCTAGCGTGCTGCATAGTGCGAAATAAGTTGGACCTCATTACTTTGGCCAGGGCTAGGTATCTGTCAAAACTCATCCATGTCAGAAAGAAAATGCTGCTATACATGTTGATCTGAAGGAACAAAGACATAAAGGTACAGATGATGGTGATATCGTAATATTTCTCGTCAAGATTAAACACCTCAATGAGAGAATCGGCCACTAGAATGAGATCAGCCACTGCCAGGTTTATGAAGTAAAGGTCTGGGATTGTCATTTTTTCCCGAAAGCTAATGTTGACAACCAGTATCAGAATGTTTCCCACAAAACCAATAGGAAAAAGGAATATTGTGTAAAGGCATGATAAGAAAAGGCCAATAACATATTGTTGGTGTTCTGATTTATCAGCTAATCTAGAGGATATGCTTTCGTTACACAAATGGGATCCATTCAGGTTAAAAGTTGTGCTGTTACATATAACGGGTGATACTGAGGCAGAATAAGTTTCCATGGTTAGAATATCTGCAGAAAAGATATTAGTACTCAAAGTTTGATGGCAATACCAAAAAAATCAGATTTTTGGTTGGTTTCAACTGAATTCTTAGTAAGCATTTTTGGTTGGAATTGAAAAAGATACAGACTTTTGTATAGGAAATGAAAATGCTTTAAAAGTCAGATTAATTAGACTTAAAACTGACTGAAATGTAATACTACAGATAGTGAATGTCTTAATTTGTTTTACAGGATGCTATATACATTTTAAATAAGAGAATTTGCAGTTCCTGTATGCCTTAAGATCATGTAGGAATCTTTTTACCATGGTGGTACTGGGTCTCTTTAATAAAAGCTTTTCAGCAGCAATGTTTCTTCATGCAAGTTGGAAGGCAGTGGAATTCTAGCTCCATTTGTTTTCTTTTAATAATCAATGAACATCCTTGGACCTGCAATTTGCAAATGGAAAACGATTAATCTCATATTCCAGCACTGTTCCATGTGCCATTAGCTTCTGCTAACTTAAATCACAGCCGAGGTTGTGGAAAACATCATGTTCTACTATAAATGCAAAGGTTCACTTAAAAGAATTTAAATTTGTTCTAGATCAAAATACCATCATGAGGGCAAGTCTGTTAAAATTGTGTGTGCCCGTCAGGGTTTCAGTATTAAAAAATGAAGAAATACAGAGAAATCAAATGAGTGACTTTAACCTAATATAGGAAAACTGTATTTTTAAATATAGATACATAGATATTTATTTTGTCAGCTTGTAAGGGTAATAAATAGCAGAGTCTGTGGCTGAGAAGGCAACAGAGATGAAAAGCAGTTGGTTCCTGCTGCTTTCAGTGGGAGGGAAAGGCAAATTTTAGAAATGAAGGTAATACAAGCAGCATATTGATATACACCAACATTATTATACTCAGTTTGTCTTCTGTTGTGATTTATTAAGTTTCACTGACTTCCGTGTAGTAATGGAAAATAACCAGTTATCAGATTTGTTTACTTCTAAATGTTGAATGTTATGCACTTGAAGCATCGCTAGAAGTTTATTTAAAAAAAGAAAGAGCCAAGCAAAAAACACCCCAAACAAATAAAACAGCAAGGAAATTACAAACCAGGTTATTTTGTGCTAAGTTTTAAATATTTTAAATTGCTTCAATCTGCATTTTACTGTCAAACCATTGATTTTTATTTACATGAAAATATATATTTAAAATTGTTTGCTAGTAAAATTCATGCGCATTTCCACATTTTGATGACTTAAATTCTGCCAGGGTGCAATCTGGGGGAGGAAAGAGCAGATCACTGGCGGAGTAGGAGGGTTAGAATAGTTTTAGTCAGAAATACAGCTCTGCGTTTGCTTCAATGTATTCAAGTAATTAGAAATAGCTACAGATACTTAAATAAAGATACAGGATCCAGAGCTTCGATTTTTAATTAAATAGGTATTAAGTTCCCAGTACCTGTTGCTGTGTTTTGAACCATTTTAATAGTGTAAATCTTCATGCTAAAATATCCATATGAAATTACGCTCATGACAAGGTTCAGTGTTTGTTTCAAGCAGCTATGAAGTCAGACATTAACTGTTGTCTTTATGTAACAGCCTTTTATTTGTGAACAAGGCGGTAAAACAGATTTAAATACAATAAATGATAAGTTAACAGCCTGAGCAATTGATTTTAAAAGGTCCGTAGGTGGTCAGATTTTAATTACATCTGAAAGGCTGCCAAAAGCCAAGCAATTAAAAGCATTACAGGTAACTATGTACTGTGAAACACTTTATTTTACCTCAATTCCATTTCTCCCGAGCTGGTTTTCCTGCAGACAGCAGCAGGCTGCTCCTTGCTGGGTGCACACGTAATGGATGTGCCAACTTCCACTGTCCTCTCGGTAAAAACTTGCTTTTAGGTGTGCAGAGCTGCAGTGGGTGCCACCTGTTGATGATTCAGCAGTAAAAACAAAAATCATATAAAAGTCTTACTCTGCTTTAAAACTTATTAAATAGAGAGTTTACAAGAGCAAAATGCAGATCTTGCTGCATGTCCTTGGCAATAAAACAAGCTTTATAGATTCCCAGGGTTGTTCTAATTTGTGTGCAGTTGAAGTGCTGCTGAAGAGCCTTATAAGGCTAGAATTAACCCTGTTTCTGCTGGTTTCGTTTCTACTAGAACTACTCAAACATCTTTCTCTTGTATTTGTCAGTTTTATTTTGCCTAATTGCACTCTCCTTTCTGCCTCTGGTGTTTTTTTAAGTTTTATAGTCCGTTCAAATCTAGAGCTCAGCTGAACAATAATTAAGAGATTTATTTGCAGATTGCAATGAAGCATATTTTACATAGATATAAAGCAATTATTTCTGTTATTTGTGCTGTTTTTTAAAAGCCTCTGGGCAGTCTAAAGGGAAATATTGGATTGAAGGCATCAAGCATCCAAGAAGGGTCATTTGCTAAATGGAGAAGATAAATTTCAGTTTTCCTACCTTCAAGTCGATCCCATTTTGCCTGTTTGTATTTAAATTTTCAGGTATATGTTGTCATTCTCTTATTTCTTAGAATTGCTCAGCTCAAAATCACATGGAGGCAATAAGCTTACCCTACAGAGAATGAGGAGCCTCAGTTTTGCATTAAACACCAGTGCTGCAGGTGGAGTTTTGCATTTCATCTGCAGGGGGTAAAAAAACCTACTTGACGTTTCAAGTAACACCACCTACTGGTGGCCAGAATTCTTAGAATGGGAAGAAAGTCAAAGCTCTCTCATAAAAGAGCAATATTTTATTTGTGGCAGTTGTTTTCTGTGGTTATGTTGATCTGACACCTGAACGTTCAGTGCCCTGCAGCATTCTGCTGCTGCTGGAATGAGGTGAATGGGATCTCAGCATTTAGGACTTCAGGAAGACAGTGTGACAGTTTCAGAAGTGTGGAGTAAGCAATTAACATGTCATTATAATGGTGGATGTATGACACTGATTACAGTGGTCAAATATCTTTAGGTTACAAAGGACCTCTCTGTAGAAAAGTGAAGCAGAGATTCTTTACGTGAGTGGTTTTGGGAGCAGAAGCCCTCTGCCTTCATTGAGGCAAATACATTATTTGCTGGTTTTTCTGCAACACACTGTGCCTAGGAATAGAGGATTTTGGCAGTGCTATTAAAACATTTTTTTAAGATGTTCTTGCATGATGGCTCTTTGTAAATAGTTTTGGAATCAGCTATTATTTAAATCAAAAGAATGTTTGCGCAGATTGGTGCTGGTAAAATTATTTTGAACAGAAGATTTCCATTGTGTGTGGAATGGAGTGTTTTAATACAGGGTGATGAGGACAGAGCCTGAAGTGTTTTGCTTTGAGATGTGTACAAATATGATTGCATTGTAGGACTAGAATATTGTAAATGTTGGAAAAATCTTGTGATACCAGCTTTGAAGGTCTTAATTTTTTGCTGTCATGAAAGAACAGGATTAAAAAGAGTCTTTATTGTTGATTGTTGATCATGTGGTTCTGCTGTACTTAGTTCTGTCCTTCAGAGCTTCCACTGATGTTGCAAGGGCCTGAAGGATTTTTTAAATTTCTTCATGTGTAACGTTCACTTCTGGGTGTCCGTTGTTTGTTATTATGGGGGCCTGGATTTGATAATCAGCTGGTCTGTCTGTCCTTGCTTGTCTAGCTGTGAATATCAGCTAGATAAAATGTATAATTCTGAATGATAATTTTCTTTTTTGAATTCATGGTAAGAAATTTGTCACTTTGCTGTACTTCCAGAGCTGTGAGGAAATTCTCTTTCAAACGACCTATGAGGTAGCCGTTTTCTGTGCTGTGAAGGACTGTGAAGCATGAGAGGTCATATTTAGTATGATAGTAATTTTGTATATTATTATATTGTAATTAATGGGTTCTGTATTTCTCTAAATACTTTGTGAGATGATTGTGCGAATCCTCTGAATCCTGTTTCCTAAAACAGATCCCAGCATTTTCAGACCCTTGTTTATGTAGTCAAATTATTGTTACTGATTAATCTATCTTAAGATCACTGTTTGTAATTTCCATATTCCATAAAATACTTCAAAGTATAGCAGCTGCTGAACATTGTACTTTTCCTCTTTCCCTGTCAGTATTCCCCAGGACTTTACAGTGACTGCCTTAATGATCCGTGGTCACAGTTGTGACAGTGTTGAGTCTTAAAGCTCCACCTGTTTTACCTTCCTGTGATGTTGCTGAGAAAATCTGTGAAAGCAACTGATGCAGTAGCATTTGTATTATGTCAGACCTCAGTAATCCAGCCTTTAAAATTTTCCTGGTTTGTTTTTAGATAGCAGTCAATGTGTAAAGCTCTGTAAATATCTCAGTAAACATGTCTAACACCAGAGAGTCTTTCAGAAGCACTGGTGCAGTTGTGATGTACTTCAGTGCACCAAGAGGCTTAATCTGGGGTATAATAGAAGTTATTCTGTGTAATTTAGCAGACTTCAACATATGTGCCTGTTACTGTGCTGCTAAAGGTGGCAGCTGAGGAGAAAGAAAGTGGGAGGTGTGAGTAGGGGAGACAGCAGCATTGAGATGCATCCCAGCTCTTGTGCCAGCGCTCTGTGGCAGCCTCTCCAGCTGGATAAACCCTCTAAGATGCAAGAGACTCTTGGATTCTGTCAGAAGTGTGGAAGTGTTTTGGGTATGAAGCTGTTGAGTTCTGGAGAAATTAGATCAGGGCAAGGGTATAGAAAGCTGAAGAGTAAGGCACTGTATTGCATGGAAGGGGAAGGAAGCAGAAATTAAAATTGTATTGGAATGCTTGCACTGTAATAAAACCATTTCAAAAGAAATAAAATTTGTGATTCTCCAGAAGAGAATCTCTTCTGGAACTATCTCTAGAGGAAATACAGGTGCTGTGGTACTGTTCCTGAGATTTTCCAGGTAGACTGATGTCCAAGTCCTCTCTCACCTTTTTCAACCTCTGAATGAAATCAGCATCCATTACACTGTTCTAGAGCACCCTCATACTTATCCTGTCCAGCCTCAGTAGCAAATAATCTTTCTTGCAAATAATCAAACTTAGTTTGAGCTGGAATTAATTGTTTCTGTGCCTTCAGAAAAGCTTGGATGGAGTGTATTTTGTGTATTTAGGCTTTCCAGTTGCCAGTAATTCTGAGAATGCATTTTTCTTACTAAAAATAATTTTTAAAAGTTCAGCCTTTTCCTTTTGCGGGGACTACACCCATTCAAACCCATTCAAACTATTCTGGTAAAGCCTTTTTATTTTTCTTAAAGCATATATTGCAAAACTCTTAAGGGATAATCTAAAAATTCCACTAAATTGGGCCACAAAATATTGTCTAGTGAAAGATCACAGAATCCTAGAATAGTTCAGGTTGGAAAGGATCTTAAAGATCATCTAGATCCAAGCCCTCTGCCATGAGCAGGGACATCTTCCATTAAACCAGAGTGCTCAAAGCCCCATCATAGGACTTCAGGCTCTATTCAAATGCTATTTTAAAAGATTTTTGCAAAACATCAATGATTTTTATTTTAGAAGCTGAGTGTGGCAGTCCTTTGCCGGACGCTTTGTACCATGGAAGTGAAATGCATTCTTTCATTCTATCCATTAGTGAATTTATCTGTTGTGCAACATATGGTGGACACATTATACAGAATACTTTGGCTGAATTGCTTGAGTTTTCTGCAGCTACCTCAAAATCAAGATAAAGAATACTGAAGCCCTTTCAGTGTCTGTTAGTTTAATATTAGAATGTAACTAAGGGCAGGCTTAGAAATACGTGTAGGGATGCAGCAGCTCGAGTTGTTATTCAAGTGTGCACGTTCAGTCTCTAGCTCAAATGTCGTTTGCAATGGGATCAGATCAAGTTTGAGCCAGCTGGTTCAGTAATGATGAGTCCTGAGTTCTTTTCCAAAACATGTTACCAGCTCAGAAATTCAAGATTTAATTTCAGCAGCCTGATAATTTCTCTTTGTCTACTGAACAGTGTTTTTTTCAAATGAAGACCAAAGTCATGGAAAGATACAAATATTACCAAGACAGAAGTAAAATATTCTCCTTTGAACTTTCCAGTAGATCCCTTCAGTTAATTTTGACAGCCTGCCTATAAAAATATATGCTGTGTTTCTTCTGGAACATACTGTTCACAACTGGGTGAAGCCTGGGAGAAGTGAGGGTTCAACCGAGCTGCTGCTTGCATAAGAGAAAAAAATCTCAGAGCATGGAGATTTTATTTTGTTCTTAAAAATATTCTTTAGATTATTAATTATTTAAAAAATATTACTTTTAATCTTAGCTAAAGCTGCTCTTTTCTCCCTCATATCGTATTAGAAGGATTTTGGGAAACTGCTTGTGTTCCTTCCCTGTTGCACATAGGGGTGTTTGCTTTCATATTCTAGCTGGATGCAAATAGATTTTCTCTAGGACCACATGTTCATTGCCCTAAACTTTAATGTAAGCTCTTTAGACTTTATCAAGACTAATTCTATGAAAACATTTATGTATTGCTGAAATTTATACTCTGAACTATATGAGTTACTGTTTTGCATTTTTCAACCTCTTCCCTCCTGCTTACCTTTGTTTTCTCATATTCAGTTGCAAAGTCTTTTCACTGTACAGAGAGATTTCTTCATGGCAATATAACCAGCCATCCAGAAAATACTCAGGTTTTTTCCACGTGGACAGGGAGGAGATCAGAGTACACATACTCACATCTCACAGATGGCTGCCAGGAGCTTTCCCCAGGACTGCTCACAGACTCACACACGGTTGTTCATTCTGCCAAGGTGGGCTCACTCTCAGATCCTACATCTGACAGTAGGTCCCTACAGGTTTTTTTCTCTGTGACACTTGGGTATGGCTCTGCTCTAGCTGTGCACCCTGCTGAGAGCATCATGAAGCACCTGTGTGCCCTGCCCAACCCTGTGGCTACTCACAGGTGTGTTACTGGCATTCACTCACATCACTTTCCAGGTCCCAGCCAGCTTTTACTGACTCAGTTTTCTTTTAGGCACCTTTCAAAGCAACTCAGAAACAACACAATATTTATTCTTTTATCCTTAAATATAAAATGTATGGAAGCTGTAAGTAAGGTAGAAACATTTGCACATCATTCCCATACTACAAAATATCCTCCTCATCCACAGTGGAGCTGAAACTCTGACTTTCTGAGCTGGGATAAACAGCTTGCATCTTCGAGATATTCTTTCACTCAGTCTGTGAGCTTTTTCAGTGATGTACAGCTCCTACAACTCATCTCTTCAGACTTCTTTCTGCAATGCTGATCTTTGGTCTGTGTTGTTTAATCTCCCTCTTCTCAGGTGCAAAACAAAACCTCTGATGCCATCTGAGAATTCCTTTCACGAGTATGAAATTGGCTCTTGTGTTCAAAGAGATGATTCTTATCTGCCTACTTCCTTTCTGACCACGTTCTATAATGATCTGTTTATATGTAGAGTTCTTTAATTATCCATCTGTTCGTGCTGGCAGCAGAACAAAATTGAACAGGGGAACAGGCTGACACAATGTAATGCAGACATCTTACCAGCTGATTTTTACATCTTGTGGAAATGTTGGTCCTTACAGTCATAGTTGGATTACATGTTGCCCTTTATTTGCATGTGATGCAGTCATGGTCCATACCTGTCAGGATTTGGATGTCCAAGACTGGATCTGTATCTCTAGATACTTGATCTGTATTCTGCATGATTATTGTTCTTCCATTTCTGCACTTGGCTGTTGGCTTGTGGAAGATGTTCATCTTGATCAATCAGTTCCTGCTGTTCTCTCTTAGGCAGCCCATGCTGATTTGCACCAGATCCCCACACAAATCTGGAAGACCCCATCAGGAAGATCTTTCAAAGGATATAACTGCAAAAAACCCCTCAGTTCCATTAGCACCTGAGTTTCATACAAAGGCACAGATTGAAGCATCAAAATAGCTTTTCTCAGAACTCTTCAAGTTACTTTCTCATCACAGTGCTGTATTTTTGTAACTTTGCCATCTGAGTCTACGTCATTATCCAAGTTTTAGTACAATTCTGTGCTTTTCCTGTTTCCGTTCTCTCCACTTTTTTAACAGAAGATGAAGCCGAAGCCAAATGCCTAAGGTGGCTCCTGGCCAGATTTGGTGGCAGTAATAGTGTGCTCAAAGCAAGCATTTACAGCTTTGCACCTACATCTCAGCCTGCATCAGCTACTGATCCTGCAGGGCTTCATCCAAACTCCTGCACCACAACTGTTTTATTCTAATTCAGATTTTTTCCTCTTTTTGCACCATTTACCCATCAACTGTCATCTAAATGTACAATGCTTGTCTCTAGCAGAGCCTTGATTCCAGTTAGGAACTGGGGCTTGGGTTTTGTTTGCCTTATTAAAAATACACCTTAGTTCTGCTGTTCTGAGCTGGCTTTTCTCTGTTTTTCACTTTGTGTATTACTGAAAATGTGGCTCTTCCAATGACTTTGTACTTCTGAATGAACTCATCAGGAATGGCTTAAGTCAATCATTGCTGTAAGTCTAAATGCAAAGTGAAGCTGAGAGTACATTAACAAAAAGCTTTCATTCTTGCACAAAGTTTTAATTAGCCATCCTATTGATCTTTCCAGTTCAGTGCCTCACAAAGGACCCAAAGCTTTCCTTTATGGACCCATGTTTCTGTTAATTTGATTTCTTTCTCTTTTTTTGGCACAGGAATTCAGACAAAAACTTCACTGCTGCTGCCACTAGAATTATATGTACCAGTGTTATAGAAATACATAGTTTGACGGGTAAGAAGTCAAAGGAGGAAGCACACCTGAGAAAATGCTCTGACTAGAGATTTTGACCTTTATTCAAAGTTGCTTCCTGCCACATTTTTGTTTGCAGCTCTGCTAGGGCATTGATATTGCAGAAGCACAGTTCTATGGCAACAGTACTCATCTTTCCACCTGACTTTGAAGCAATGGCTTGCAGAGAAGTAGATTATTTTAATATACATGTATATATGAAAAAAAAAACCCAAACAGCCCCAGACCCTGGAAGTTTTCTTACAGATTCCACTGTAAGTGCTAGAACTGACCATCTTTTTACTTCCAGTACTGCTATCTGTAAGATAGGCCAAGTTTGAGTTCTAAAGAAGGAACAATTGCCCTTTTTTTTAAGAAGTAAAAAACCAAAACAAAGCCCTCAAGCTAAAAAGCAAAGTGCATTGACAGTTGTTTAGAAGAGCAGGTATTACTGAGACCCACTTTGAATGGCCGGGGCTGATTCTGGTATTTCAAGGTGATTGTTGGCAGGGGTTTTCCTTCGGCACCTCTCGATGACTTTAAATACTTCATCCTTGCACGGTTTATGAAAAAATAGTATAACTACCAAACTAGCACAGCTCTCACAGAACAGCACTATTTCTGCAATGTTCATCACAAGCTCATTCTTTGTTGTTCCCATGCTCCTCTGCAGTTTCAGTGCTGTCCTGAAGAGAATCATGACGTTATAAAACAGGCGGCAGACAAACATTGTCGCGCTGATCGTGTACACGGCGGGGTAGGCGCGGATGTGCTGCTGCAAGGATGGAGCTCCTGCAGGTGCTTCTTTAGCCCACAGAACAGTAAAACAGAGGATCTGGAGTAATGACGGGATTCCAAACCCAAAGATGAATTTAACAATCTCATATTCAGGCCATGCAAATAATGGATCCAACTGGCAGTGCACTTCCAGGTGGTAATTATCAGCGCCAGCCAGCACTGCCTCTGTCAGGGACAAACAGAAGGTGCATGAGAGTACAAGCCCAACACACAAGATGGGTCTTTGGGTGGCTTTGCAGAGAGCAGTTGATGGTGGAAATCTCTCCAGTAATAGTGTGAAAAGTGTCAAAATGAAAACATACTGAGAATTGAAATAACCAAAGTTGAAAAAAAATGACAGTATGCTACAGGCAAGGTGGGTTGCTGTTAAATAGTCAGGTCTACTAATGACAGTAAAGGAGAAAAAAATCATTATGATATTGCTGAGGGTGAAGTATAGAAAGTGTAGAAGTAAGTCCAAGCTTGCTCTTTTGTTCTGCAAATGATTCTTTATGAAAATTATCAAAATACATATGCCAGCTATTAATCCAGTGGGTACAAAAAGGGCAATGTAACAGTGCATAACTCTGGATATGATGTTTTGAGAAGTTATGACAGCTTCAATTTCTTCTGGGGAATTGAAAATCTGGCTCTTGCTTGGGTAGCTGATCCACGTCATGTTGTGAGAAGTCATCCTGCTTTCCACACTGTGCTTATTTTCTGTTCAACGGTGTTTGAAACTGAACTGGAAAAGGAAGGTGAAACAAGTTTTAAATTACAGTTTTAATGCCTGTTTTTGCATTGAATATATTATGTGCAGTCAGGTGTATGAACCATTTGTTCAGACTAAATGCAGTAATTTCTTGGTGGATTTTACGCTCCTGTGTTATTACCCAAGTTAGCTTGAAATTATTTTTAACCAGAGAAATCTGCCTTTTTATTTTTGATGTGGTTTTTGCTCTTACCACTCCCTGCTTTTCCTCACTTGGTACAGCTCAGCTTTGTGGACAGCCAGGATCCAGCCCACTCATGTTGCCTGTGGAATATATGGAATATTGGCTGTTCAGTGGGTGAGGAAGGAGCTGGCTCTGTTTAGGTGGAGCTGCTTTTCCTCCCCATCTCGCCAAAAAAGGCCAAGGCAGTTTGCAGGGCAGTCCAGTGTGTGGGCAGCAGCTCCAGCCACAAAAAGCTCCACTGTCCTGTCACAAGGGTGGGAATTTTGTATCATTTGAACCCAGCTGCAGTCTCACACCACATACTGAGGAAAATGCAAAGATAATCACAATATGAGGCATGAGCCACATTCCTTTCTTTGTTTTAGTTTTGCTTCCTTTCTGTTCTGAAAAAAAGCCTTTCATAGCTGCAGTCTGTGCTGAGGAGCCTGTATAAAATTAATGAGAGTGTTTAAGAACTGTTGTGAACAAACTGCTTTTATACCAAAATATCTGTATACATTAATAACGCTGTCATTTCTTAGATGTAGCTGTTGCATAAAACAGCAAAAAATAATGCTTTTCTGCATGCTCAACTTTGAGAAAACAATTACTGGTGCCTTATAAGCCTGTTGATAAAGTTTTAGCAAGGGCCATTTGTTACAGCTGCATTATAAATTCCTGGAAATAGGGAATTTTGAGAGTAATATGGTTAGGCTGTTAGCTGTAATGACTCTGTGATATGTTGATACAATGATTTTGTTACTGTATAAATGCTTGGTGTCTCCTTTTCTTTTAAGCCAAAAAGCTTTTATGAGAACATCGTATGTACTTGTGAAAAACTGTAATGGATATGGATATATGCATTTTCCAGATCACCTAAAAGCATAATTAGCTCAACTTCTAAGAGGAAATTTCTGTGCACCTTGTACTGATTGATACAGAAAATAACATACCTTTTTTAGTTGCAAAGATTAAATATATTTAAACATGAGATAATGAACCCACTATTCCTCATTCATTTGGAACGTCTGATTAAAGATGTTCCTCAGCACTGGAGAAAGTTAAAAAAATAGGCATTTTTACTGTATAGAGTGTTTTCTGGGGAAAAAAAAAATTTATTCACAAATATTCCAATTTTGTGTTAGACTTTGGTGTTTTTACTTTGTTCTGTTTTACCTAAAGCTGGTCTGAACAAGCTGGCAAAGACAGGACCATGGAGTTCTCCCTACAGAAGTTTCTATAAGTCACAGTGGCAAGAAACTGCATACTTAGTTGTCCATAATGCCTTTTCCATAGGGGGATTCTAGTGATGTTAACTCTTAAAATGAAAGTAATGTTAAATTGGTAAAAATTCATAGAGATGCATTAATGTTTTTAAGCAGTGCTCATTATAGATAAATCAGTGTCTTAATACTGTTTGACAGTTAATTTATGGTTGTTACCTCTGACACTACTTCACATTTCTGATGTTTCTAATCTCTCCTCAAAATTGGAATTCTAATACTGGTTTTAATTAGAAAAGTTGACTTATCAAAGTGGCTTTGATTAAATGTGTATGTAATCTTATATAATTATAATTTCATTTATAGAAAAGCGTGGAGTTATGTTTTGATTTAGCAGTGTTCTTTATTCCTTTTTAAAGACAGAGTTTCTTCCTTTGTAGAAAAAGTTATTTTCTGAGAGATTGCACTACAGGAAGGACTGATGCACCCAGGGAAGATGTTTTGTGTTACAGGTGGTCTTGCAGGTTGGCTGGTCAGACTCTGTGCCAGCCTCTGAGCTGGGGTGCACCATGTAGGAAAGAACTGATGGGCAAAACAGGCACAAGTCTCTGAAGCAAGTTAAGAGTCAACATAATTTTCAAGCTTAAAAATAGTTTATTAGAAATGAGAAATTCTTGTGTGTGAAACTTTAACTTCTGCAGTTCATGTCTTCCTTAATAATTGGGAAGAGTCTCAAGGATGAAGGAAAATGTAAGCCAAATTTTGATCTTTTGTTAGGAGAGAGATTTGGAGCTTAATCTGGTGAAGGATTGTGGCCACTTCAGCATCTGAGAAGGTCTGTTATCATCCCACACTGTAGATTCAAGATCAGGAAATACTTACATTTAGAGCTGTTCCACCAGAGCCTCTAGTGTTACCTGCAAATTCCATCAGGCCTTTTGCAGGGCTGAATGGAAGAATTCTGGAAAAAGTTCTGGTAATGTGAACATCTCCATTATCTTCTCAACAACTTCTATGGGCCAACTAACTGTGCTCACTGTCTTTGCAGAGAACCTCAGAATAATTTAGCAACATTCAACTTTTTTGGTAACATCATTGCAGAGGAAGCAAAGGCCATAGTTTGGGGTTTCACAGGAAATCATATGGCCTTAATGTCAAATTACAGCAGGGAAAAAAGATACCAAAACTTGGATAAATGTGCTCAGGACCTGGCCTTGGTACTGATGCTGGGTTCAATTATGACCATAGCAATGCATTTTAAATTTTATTTAAATACTCTTTGGGCATTTAAAACAAAGTAAGGCTTAATGCAGCATATTCCAGTAACTGCAGCTTACTGTGCAAGCAAGTGCAGCACCTTGGTTTCTCTTCCTGTAGCCACCTGCTTGCACATTGTGGTGTGTTATGACAGCCCAGCAGTGTTAAGCAGAGGCTGAGGATGTGTTTTGCTCTCATTTGCTGTCAGGATGGGTGCCTGAAACAGTTTCAGTTGCAACCACAGACATAACATTATTGTGAAATAATGAACATTGATGCTTCCTCTCCATCTAAATATTATTATGTTCACCTAAGTGTATGTCTTGTAAATTACCTCATCTGAGGAAAGGTTTAAACTGAACAAAAGGTATCTCTTTAGACTAGAATTAATATGCTCACTTCGGGGAAATAACAGTGCAACTAAATATTTATAATTATAATCAGTGATATATATCAGAATACTGAGCTAAGGAAAAATTTTTAGCTGTGCTGTTTTAAAGGCAATCACCTTGGGATTCCCACACAAACAAAATTTTACCAAAAGAGCAAGCTGTTTGCAGCTTTGCTGTGGCTAGTCAGTGTGAGTATAAATCTTTTTTTGAATTCAATAAACTGTTTATTACAGAAGAAGAAATATCTCCTAGCGGTTTGTAGCCAATTCTGAAATATTTTTAGTTTGGCAAATAAGATTAAAGTCAATGCTGTAGTTATTAACTTTCCCCCTTAAATTATTCCTAGAAGCTTAAAAGAATCACAGTGATAATGTCAGGGACTCTTTTCATATTTGGTTCTGGTGTCTCTCTATTAAAAAGAGCAAATGGCAATTTGGAGCTCAGGTTGTGGTAGGAAGGGCTCCTGTGCAGGGGGGACAGGCAGACATGGCCAGTTCTTCCTACAAGCTGAATCACACCTATATTCCCTCTAAAAGGGTCACCTGTACATTTCTGACTTCCTGACAATCTGATTTTTTTCTTTTTATTATTTTGTCTCTTCATAATGATTCCAGTGAAATCTGAGGGTACATACCACTTTCCAAGATGCATTGTTCACCACCTCGTGAAGTGGCTGCTTTAGGGTTTTCAGTTGGGCCCCACCGGAACAGCCTGACTCCCCTGCAGCCTCTGCAACTGATGGAATTGGAACAGTCCCAGATGGCACAACCTCTCTGGTTTTTTTGTTTGTTTGTTTGTTTACATCACTATGAGTAGCTTTAGAGATTCCTGTGACTGTAAGGTGCTCATCTATCATGTAAAGCAGCTCAGAAATTATCTTTCCCCTTTTAAAACATTCCCAGAGCATCCAGTTCATGCTTAGAATAACAATGGGATGAAGGAGCTCACTACTTCTGCTGTAGTAGTATTAATGTTTGTAATTTTTTTCAGACTACTGGTAGTATTAATTTAATTTATAATAAAAATATATGTTCCATGGGAGCAGCAGAGGGTGGCTCATTTCTCACATGATGTTTTATTTCAGAATATTCATACAGGTGGCCACATTTTTTTTTTCAAAATACTTAGAGTTTCCATCATAAAAAAATATAGGGGATTTATTATGTCATTTTCCTCTGCTGTGAGAAGATCTTGTATTCCCTCAGTTCTTGTCTGGTTCTTGGATTTACTACAGAGACATTCTTTTTTTTTTTTTCCTCAAAATGCACGTAATGTTTATGTTCTGCTGTGGTGTGGGTGGAGGGTGAGACAACAGCAGACAAGCCCTCAACTCTTTACTGGAATCTGTCAGCTTACAGTGCAAACACCTCAAGACCCAAATGATTTTTTTTTTTCTCTCTTGCAACATACTATGACATAAACTGACTTTTTAATTTCCATTTAGTCATGGTAACTATGGCAGAAGCCAGGTCTATTTCTGTTTGTTTTGTGATTCGTTACTGAGGAAAATTTGCAATATGCTGCTTGGTTTATCTCTGTGTTGTCATGCTCCAGTATTTTGTCCCTTTATCTCAGGTCCCTCTTACTTTAATTTGCTATCAGTCATATCACAAATCCCTCCTTAATGTCATGTGGCCTCACTTTTTTATTGTTTTTTTTTTTCCTCTTTCCATCCCTTTTTCCTCCCTATAATTCACCAGTTAAAGCAAATATGTTTGATTTTCACTTTCTGAAGCACAGTGAATACATTCCCCTTCACTTCCATCACAGTGAGCACAGTGTTCAAAAAACGGTTTAAAAATAGCAAGTTGTGAAAGGACTTTCAGTGCTGAGGGAACCTAGTCCCTAAGATTCCATTGAGTTTGGGTTCCCCATCCCCACTTCAAGGTTTAGCTTTTGCAAAAGGGGAGGTTTCAAGGAGACTTGTGTTTATTTAAAGTCTAGAAGGAAGAGCTCCTAAAAGAGGGGAGTTTCTCCCCGGCAGCCAGAACTCTTCCTCTATAAAAGGTTTGGTAGGGCAGTCTTTCTGCACTCTCTCACCAGCCTTTAGAAGGAAAATATTCTTTCCTCCAGTCATAAAGCAATACACATAACATTGCTGGTGAAGCTCTGCTGTTGGTAGGGATGTCCTGCAGTGACTTTAGATAACACGTGATCTGGGGAGAGGAGATGTCCTGTCTGTTCACATTATGTCTGCCAAGTTAAAAGATGAGGGGCAGCTTGCAGTATATGAGACCAAAATATAAAATACTATGTTCATCTTTCTTCTAAGAGCTCAGTTCCTGCTCTTGGGCAAGTATTTGAAGTCGTAAAGACTCAAGAAATCCTACCCTTAACTTGTGGAAAAGTAGCAGTTCCTGAGAAACCGAAAGCTTTTGTTTTTACTTTTCTAGAATATAAAGGAGCTAACAGTGCCTTAAACATAATCCCTGAACTGTTTCCTGTCCTATACAATGCCTGTAGTGGGTTAAGATCATCTGACAATGTCCATCCTTTAAAAGACTGGTTTTAGGCAATGGTTGGAGTCGTTTGTCCACACAACTGGACAGTATTTCATCATCCACCTCCCATTGGTTCAGCGGGAGTGAAGTACTTACTGGAAAACAGTCTTCACATTTTCTCTACTTAATGCTCAGTTTTATCACAAATTTCAGCTTCATTATACATTTCTGCTTTCGTAGGACCTCTCCCAGATACAGTATTTTACTTTGTGCACTTCAAATGTTACTAAAAAAGGGAAAACTAACAACTTTCAATTTAAAACTAGCAACCTTAGCTTCACTGTTTGAGCCTCTTGAATAAAACATTGCATATTTAAAGTAATATAAAGCACTTACCTTTTCAAGGAATTGTTCCACAGAAACAACAGGCTGAACCTTTCACTGAGAAATGGCAGATGAAACACAATTATTGTTTGGAGCTTATAGCCCTTTCTATTTCTGTAGAAAGCAGAGTGTGTATATTACAGTAACTTCTTCAGCTGCTGTACATCACGGTGTAGAATCCAGGCGCTTGCTGACTAAAAACTGCAGTTCTGTAGGGGAAACAGGAACTTGGCTGAAGTCATTCAAACCATAAACGTTGCATGTTTAGCAAACCTATGGTTTCATCATCATGTGACTTTAAAGTTCAGATTCTCCTCTGCAATGAGATATTTTAGAACAGAAAAGTAGTGTTTGTCCCTGCCATTTCTAAGTATGTGAGGCCATCCAGTGGATTTTTTTTTCCTGTTCATGAAGTAATCCTACGCTCACTGGCCAGCCTTTGCAATTGCATTTTTTCCCCGTGCGCTGTGTGAAGTGCTAGAGGTCTAGAAAAGGAAAAGCCTGTGCAATAAATACCACACCACGCCCTTTGCTTAATACAACAAAATCTCCACACAAAGCAAGGCACGTCAAACCTTAAGATCCCTGCTTAAAATAGGTGTATTTCTATTTTTCCAAGGGCTCTGGCTCTTGGAATACTCCTGTTACTGTGTACATGCAATAAATTATTTTTCCAGATTCTCTGCAATGACCATGAGGTGTTAAAAGACAAGACTTGGAGTATGAAGGATGTTTTGGGTCTGGCTCAGCATCAGTCAGTGACTGTGTTGAGTAGTGTTCTTAAAACCTCAGATATAAATAAGCAGAAAGGGTTGGCTCATGGCTTTTTTTAGTGCAGCCTGTCTGGCTGGGATGTATGAGTAGCTTCATGTTTTCCTATACCAGCTCATGGGGAAGGGCATTTCTGTTGTAAACTTTCAGTAACCTGCAGTGGCTTTTGTGGGTTGAGAGGGTAGTTTGTGACCAGTTCATCAGCACTCTGGTTTCTTGGCTTCCCACTTGTTGCACTTTAACAAGGCTCATTGAAAAACACATGGAACCTGCCAAAACACTTGAAACAAATGAGATGAGACAAATGTGTATGAGTCTGAATTTCAAAATCAGAGTTGTGGATTACCTGGAGAAGATATTTTAGCACTTGGTCTACATTTTGAGCTGAAGGTTAGCACTACTGCTCCAGATACTTCCTCGAGATTAGAGGTAGACTGGATGGAGGGTCTTGGGTTCCAGCAGTAGCTCAGAAACATTTCAGGTTGAAGGTTCACATTTTTTGTGAGGCAACTATTCTCTCAAGCAGTTCTTCAGTAGTTCAGGGGCTCTGTGAAATCTGATTTCCAGTGAGCTTTATTCAGAATACTGTAATTCACACAGAGCCTTTGGTTTTGATCATCATATGTAGCAGTCTGTTGGAGTAGGTAAGTCGTTTATTGTTTCCCTTTTATTTACAGTTCCTCCAAACTGTTACAGAAAACCTTGGGCAAAGGGGCAGTGTAGTGCAGGTGTTTTGTATGTAAATTTCCCTGTGAGCTGTTCCCTCATCCAGGCTCATTCTGACAATTAATTCTTATAGTTGAGAATGGTAAAGAAAAAATATGCATTGATGCATTGTCATTCCATGCAAATCAGATGATTCTTTTATTTTTCTGTTGGTTTTTCAGTAAAGATGCAAATTTCAAGTGTCACCTTATTCTTTCTAGGACTCAGGGCTGTGCAGAGAGCACAGCAAACTATGTAGGCATAGTGAAAAGATTGTTTTTGAAATTGCTGAAAAATTTCAGGAAGGTTTTGATCATCAACTTAACTTTTTAGCTTCCAGAATGGATCACTTGTGCACTCAAGGCAATGCTGAACAGCTTCAACATGATTTTTTTGCTGTACTTTCCACTGAAGTGCTTTGAATAGGCCCATTATTGATAACCCTGGGCTCTGCTGGGGGCAGGCTGGGGGGGAACTAAAATTATTTATTGGCTGAGGGCCAGGAGCAACTGGGGGTTTATATCTTTTTGAATTTGCCTTGGGTGGGTGTACGCAAGGATATCTGGCTGTGCCCTTGGTGTTTATTAGTAAAAGAGAGGCAAATCAATGAGTGGATGAATGTGAGGAATATTCAAAGCACTCTTGACAAAGGTTTCAGTGACTCTGAGGTAATGAGCAGTCGGTGAGCAAGGAGTAAATCCTGTGCAGAGATAAGCCCTGACACAGCAGAGCTGAGGCCATGTTTCCTGTTACTCAGTAACTTCAGCTCTGACAATGCATGGGCTGGATAAGCACAGCTCCAAGGGAACTTATCCACTAAGACAAAATCGTATAAATAGAACCGGAAAAGGGAAAAGAGAGAAGCTATTTCTTACACCTTCCATCTTGAAAAAGTAATCAGAGAGCAAGCTCCCATCTTTAAAATGCGTTCACCTTTACAGACATTAGTTCATACTTGTCTGAAACCTGTATTAAACATCATTATTCAGTGGTATTTAGGGAGCAAGAACATGTTTCCTACTTGGAATCAGGTGCACATAACACAACACAATGTCAGAATTGTACACAGCTTGAGAGACTCATACATCAGAAAGCATCACATTTTACATCACATTTTACAGGTGGAGAAACTTGGCTACTGAAGAATTTCCAAGGTGATAGAATAAGTTAAAAGCCAGAGGAGAAATAGAGGTTAGAAAATAAAAGTTTCCCAAATATATTCTTTATTTTGTTTAGACTTTACTGATTCCCATCTCGATAGCTGCAATTCTGCCTCATCTACAGAAACAAAAGAATTTTTGAGGTATGTTAAGAGTTCCCAGGTGGAGTTTCAGCAGCAGCTTGCTGTGCTGTTACTGTCACAGTTAATGTGTTAGTAAAAGAAAAGCAAAATATTGCTGTTATGTGACCAGTTGCATCTTTCCTTAGAAAAAACAATAAACCAGTTTGTTTAATTTGCTTAAATGGTCACAGGGTGCAAGTCATATGAGACTAGTGGCAAGCAGACTAGTGCTCAGTTGTGTAAAGGTTTCACAAAGCTCCAGAAAATGGTTAAGTGATTGTGTTTGGGATGATACATAATGTCATAACTATTTATATTTATGGATTTATGGATTCATGATTTTTTGGTGAAATTTCTTAGCATGTATTAATTTACTTGCTGTCAGTGGAAAAGGTTGATGTGTGATAATGATGGAGACAGAAAAGGTGAAGTTACAGAAGTGAAATATTTGTGAGATGCTGTGGCAATATTTAGGGATACATGTACAGCCACTAACCTCCTACAGTGTGCTGTGGTGGGCAAAACTCAGGTTTATTTTTGAACACAACTGTTCATATGGCAAAATAAATGTCTCCAGTACTGAGTGACAGATGTTGCTATAAAGAAAGCAGATGTGAATTACTTTTTTTTTCTAACACCAATAATTTCTCTTAATTGACCCATATTACTGATGTGTTTAGCAGAGCACACATCCCTGACAGTAGGCTTAATTTGAAGTAAAGGCTCAAGAGAAACTTCTCCATCTTGTCTAACAAGCACTGTTCAGTGTGTCTGGCTTGTGAGATGCTGCAGCCATGGAGATTTCAGTCTTTTTAGTCTCTGGCTTCAGGCAGATCCATCCTGTGAAGTATTGTGGAGATGGTGACCCTGTCTTGCTCATCGTCCTTCTGACCAGTCCTGATCAGCTGTTCAGCAAAGAGCTGCAATGCTCAGTTGAGCTTTAGAGCTCGTGTTTGCTTGGTGCTGCATCAGAGAGCCCCAGGGTGACCACAGATGACAGAGCAGAGGCTGCAGCAGCCTGCAGTCAGTCCAAGGACTGGACTGGATTCTCTGGGGCACTGATTATTCTTTGGGAGCTAATCCTGCATGAGGAGCCCAAAGTTTATTTTCAGACCACACTGTTGTCTTCTTCTCTCAGTTAACGTATCTTTCCTTGCCTTTTGGATGTAATGTTATTAAGAAAACCATCCCTTTGTAGAATGATAGGATTGTTTTGGAATATTAAATGACTGTTATTGCCTATACCCCAGTGTATTATGATGAAAAGCAGTTGCTTTGTTACTGGAATTTTGAATCAGGCAATACGCTGCAATTTTGTTTCTAAGATGTTTTTCATCAACTGTCATATATTTCCACCTTAATTTTTCCTCTGTTGTTGTTGTGTAAGAAAAAAATATCTTGAGTGTGGGATATAAGCCACTGTGTTAGTCAAAGATTACTTTGACTCTATTCATCTGAGCTTAAATATTGGAAGCACTTTGTGGCATTTTAAGACACTAAAGTCACTTATATTAATGCAATACCTCCAAATTCCTGGGGGGGGGAACCCCTAATTTTTGAGAGGAATATCTGTTCTAAGGCTTTTGCTACATTGATGCACAGTTACCAGTCACACTGTAAAACTGTTCTTGTGAAAGGCCTTGCTGTTAATTTTATATATGTTTAGTCTTACTTGACAGCAAGCAAATTTGTGGCCTTGATTAAAACATTGTAGAACATGAGGCCTTTGACATTAAAAAGGACACCCCTCCTCCAAAAAACCCAAACCCACCAAACCCCAAAACATGAGGGAAGTTGTACAGAGAACCAAGAGTTGCTAGTTGGAACAAAGTTAAAGGAATCTTGTTTATGGTTCATTTTAGAACAAAAGAACCTCACATGGCTTTATTGTATTATATTCCCTGCATGTTTGGTTTAGGAAGGGATTGCCTAAGTGTGGTTTTTAAAATAGAATTCAGATGCTTATGCTTATTTATAAGGTACATGGAGCCATGTGAATTTGTAAAATTTGATGGTGTTACTCTCTCTGCTTGGATGGGGTTACAGAGCCCAGGTTGCTGATGTTTATCCATAAGCACTGGTTATTAATGATTATCTGCGCCTCAGAGGCTGGTTGTAAATCAACATTTCTTCCTTTTTTCCTAGAACAGCCATGCTTAGTGTGATTGCTGCCTTCTCATCTCAGGGTTCTTTGCCTGTGGTTCACTATTAGTGGTTTTATTACTGCCTTATTTGAGCACTGTTTGTAATGTAAGTTGTTTTATAAACAGTGTTTTATTATTATTGCTATACAGTAATGTTTCTATCAATCTCAAAATAAATTCCTCAATACAGGTAAATCATCTGTGTAACTCAGCTACAAGAGCTCAAAAATTGCCTGTTTTTCAAAATAATATTCTACTAAAGGGTGGGAAAAAGCTTTTTCTAATAGCAAGTTTCAATAAGAGAGCTGGTCTCTGCATAGTATTGCAGGTGCTAAATGGTTATTTAATTGCACATAGACTGGACCTGAAAAATATCAGAGTTCTCTGTTAATTAATTTAGAAATCTATTTCATTGTGAACTAGTGAAACCATACTTAATTAGAAAGAATTACAATGCTCTGGAGCTGAATGGGAATGGCAATTCCTTTGGTCTTTGAGCATCTTGTCAACCACAATGACTAATAACAGATGTTTCATGAAACAATACAAGGAACATGTGCTTTTTAATAAATATTACTTCTTTGTGAATAGTCAGACCTAGTAAACTGGTTAAATATCCTTCTATTAGGTTCAAAACCAAAATTAACCCTTGTTGAGATTTGTTTCTTGCAACAGAAGTATCTCTGACCTGCCTCTCCCTCACAGCAGCAGTTGGTTGTCCAAGTTGAGGTTAATTTTGTTTCCTTTAAGTACTTGTAGCAATACCCTCACTGCCTGCAGGCAGGACCAGCTGTACAGATCTGTGTTTAACCAGAAACTCAGACTGATTTTTTTTCTCCCTAAAGATTAATTTAAATCTAACTAATTTTGCTGGTCTTACTGCTTTTGGGAACTACTGCAAGAACATTCTGCCAGTGACCACCAGATGGAGTTTCTAAACAGCTTTGATCAACCAATTCCAGAATTCATTTCAGAATGACCTTTTAAAGGTTTTGGAGATAAGAAACAGTGCAGAAATTCTACTGATTTCAAGATAAATTTTAGCTTTAATTTGCAAATTTGGGGAGGCTAAAATTAGGCTTTTCAATTCAGTTTGTAATCAGTAATTGTACTGGGTTTGCAAGGCAAGGTTTGGATAGCAGAGGCAGGGAGGGGCTACAGGGGTGGCTTCTGGGAGAAGCTGCCAGAAGCTTCTCCATGTCCAACAGATCCAATTCCAGCAGACCCCAAGGTAGCCCTGCCACTGACCAAGCTGAGCTTATCCGTGCCAGTGCAGTACCTCTGGGATAATGTATTTAAGAAAAGGGGAAAAAGCATGCAAGTACTTTTTAAACTGGATAAAAAGGATTCACTTCTGGTTATTAATCTTGCTTTAAAGAACTTTTGATAGAATGGGTTTTTTAGAGTATGTTTTTATACTTAATTCGTAAATACTCTGATGTGAATCCTGTGTTTTAAAATCTTTTACTGCCATGATTTGTAATAATATGGAAAATCTGCCTGCTGCAGACTGTGAATGTTTTTGACAATTCTTGCAGATGTAATTAAAAAGTGCCAGTTCCTTAGAAGGAAGGAATAGAAGAAAATCACATGGAATTTCAAGGTGAGGGAAGGATTTGGTGGGAAGAAAGTAGGGTGACAAAGGAGATAATAGATCCTCTGCTCTCCTGATAGAAAAAGAATGTAGTCAGCATATGTCAAAGTGTTTTGATATATAATGGAAAACTTAAGGAATTCAACAGAGGAAACATTTCACACTTCAGATTTGTTGCCATGGCAGTCTGCACAGCTGGGTTTGTACCACTAGATTGCTTTCACTTGGAAAAAGTAATACACGAGATACTCAAGAAATACACAAGTTTTTGCTTATTAAGAGACTACAGAAATTAATTTAGGAGCAGATGTTTAGGATTCATCAGCGCGTTGAGCACTTCACAGCTGCAGAAACTTAGGCAAGAATCAATTCCTCTCTGAGTCCTCAGCAAACAGTGGAACTGAGAGTGGCACTTGGGCAGGTTCTGCTTTTCTTGGTCTCATCAGTCCTGTGCTGCTGCAGTGAAGCTCACGAGGTCTCCAGCCCAGACACTGGGCTGCTTTCATTTTTATTAAGCAGTGATAAATGGGGCATCACTGATGCACAGCACAAAACCAATTTAATTGAATCTTAGTTTTAAGGAAGGAAAGAAAAGGTGCAGATGTAATTAAACTTCCTTCTGAGGTTTGTGGTAGCAGTGTCATATTTTCTTCCCAACCTTGGGAAAATATTCTCCTATTATATAGTAGTTGAGTGAGTATTTTTTGTGAGTGCTCCAAAATGTGGTTGACTTCTGTGATGTCTCTGTACTGACAGATAATGGCAGATTCAGGTTGTCAGCCTGGTTTGTACTGGTGTAAACATCTTGGCTTTGTTGTACCTGATCAGCCCTTTTTATTTGCTTTTATGTAGCTTTTCACTCTTCAAAACCCTGTGAGCTTGTGAACTTGCTGCTTATTAACTAACTCTGTTCTCACTGAAGATCCTTCAGTCTGTGTTGTATGTGATGGGTTTTACTAATCCAGCTGAGAAACACCTTTTTGTTGGTCGTATCCAAAAGCTCTGTGGAATGAAGGGTCAGAAATCACTGCTCTGTACTTGTTTAGAGACGCTGGCTCTCCTCTTCAAGAAAACACCCTGGAAAGCACTGTGTGGGAGTAAGGGCATCCTGTCAGAGACTAGGCTTTGATTAAATGGTGGAATATTGCAACTTCCACTCTGACAGTTGCCATTTTCATTTATTTCTGACTGAGACTTAAAACTTAGAAGTGCCTTGGACTGAGGGTTTTTTAAAAGAGTTTACCAGTAATCATTTTAAATAGAGTTTGCTGTTACTACTGTCTTCCTATGCTTCACAGAACACCGAAAGGGAATAAATGAATAATTTTGAAAGCACAGCCAGGAAAATATTTACATATATGTAGGGTAAATGAACTGATCCATGGGGAGTAATCTTTTGGCTATGTGCAGTAGTTACTGCAATGAATGTGTTACAGAGTATCTTAGATTTTTAGAAGCTGTGTTTTCTTTGGGATGCCAGAGGTGTGGGTTATTTTATTATGTTGTTCTGAGAACCAAGAGAATTTCTGCAGGAAGCTGATTGTGGCAGCACAAAGGAAAGGAAGTTGTCAGGATGTGGCCAATGTTTGCATTGATCTCCAGGTGCACTGTTACTTTGCCTCATTAATTGCAGGATTCTTTATTCTGAAAAAAGGCAGAGTATGTGCCTTTTAGCTTTCATTCCCAGCCAATTTCATGCTGATGAAAAATGAGATTTTAATAATGTCAAATTAAGGCCTGGAAATTTGACATCCAAGTTGTGCAATTTGTTATGTTTTGATTCAGTGAAGCCACATAGGTTTAGCTTTGTCTACAACAGCTTTTTATCAAGAGAGCAAATAAAAAATCACACATTTTATTGACCATGTACACTTGAACACTTTTTATTGAGAATGTATTATGAGTCAGTACTTCCTTTATGAAGCTTTCCATAAAGTCCATTTCTGTAGTTTTTTGACATGATATTGGAGTCCACATCTCTTCATTGTAATAGAACCAGAATAAGATTTCTAGTGGCTGATCACCTTCTTTCATTAACTGAAATTACATCTTCAGAGACCAACAAAATTTGATTCTGAAATGTAAACTTTTGAAACTAGGACCTCTACTAAGTTGGTCAGCAAGAACCTGTCTTGAGCTAGCTGTGTTAATAACTCAGATAGAAGCAGAACATGACATTTTTGTTAGTTGATTGATTGGACTTAATTAGCGGTTCAGCAAGAAGGCTGTAAGCCATAAATCAACTCAAATATTAAGTTTAATTTTGTGAGAAAATAACACTGTTAATAATGGCACTTAACTAGTGCTTACTTTCTAGTACACATTATATACATACAGAAGAATACAGTACACCTTCCTGTTCAGAGGTTTACATTTAAATGACACACTTTTAGAAATAATTTAATAAACTCTTTACAGATTCTTTTTACATCAGTAGGCTGATTTTTATCTTGCATATATACAGTATTTTTATTCATATCTATTTAAATGTGTAATAGATAAGCCCCTATTTACAGTCACCAGCAACCTTCAGGTATTTGAAATGGAAAGGCCCCATTCTCGAGAACTTTGTGTATTAAATGTTTGTCCATAAAAGTTCTTCCTAATTTATGATACTTTGTATTTCCTTAAGTATTTTACTGCACTTGCTCCTCTGCTGTTCTTTATATAAATACTGCAAAGCTCTCTCTTTTTGGGATGCTGCTCTTTCAGAGATACCAGATGAGGGTGCTGCAATTAAGTTCAGAATTCCCTTAGGAGAACAGCAGCAAGGCAGATCCACAGCACAGTTTCTTTGAGGCAACTAATAAATCAAATTAACTTTTCTAAGAGGTTGAGTGGATAGCAGTCTTGTTCATTAAATTATCCAAGTTTTTGTATCTGTGATTGCCATCACATTTAGTGTTTATCAAGGATACAGACAAACATCCATAGCTCTGTTGCAGTAAAAAGGATTAGGAAAAAATCAGATCGGATGCCCCATGGGTAAGTTCCATAAAAATCTGTCTTTCTACATCTCTTCAATAGCAGCTTCCATTTTACTACATAAATTTGTAATGTTGAATCACTGAGTAAGATTTGGATCATCGTAAAGGAGTCAGTGTGATGAAGTAAACATGAGCATTGAATGGTACCAGGTGTGCAAGGCAAGCAGGGATGGGAGAGAAATGACAGTTAAATAAATTGTGCAGAGAAGTGAAAAATGATAAAGAGAAATGACACAAGAGCCATGACCTGAAACTGAGAATTTAACACTGAGAGAAAGGAACAGAAATAAAGGCAACAATTCTTTTAGAGACAGAAAATCAGATGCCTTAAAAGAAGGAGGAAATGGAAGTAAGGAAGCAACATGGAAGTTGAAATTGCACTTAAAGTTGCCTGCTCAGCTGCACTGTTCTGGCAGTGTCCCAGTTCTGAAAGCCTCTATTCACACCAGATAAGCCAGTTCCTCCCTGCTGGAACTCCTCCTGCATAATGGCACAGAATTTCTTTAACAGATTTTACGTGAGAGATTTCATGTGGTGCATTAAGAGACCTAATTTTCCTCAGATGGGAAGAAGGAGTCTGTTTACTTGACAGCTGTAAGGAAAGATTTTGTTCTTAAGCACTTCTGTGTGGAAGTGAGCTTGAGTGCTCAAGATGTGTAGAAATTCACAGAAAATCTTTCAAGGTGGGCAAAACCAAGAAAGCAGCCAGTATCATGTGTGTCAGCAGAGAGGCACTCAATGAGTGAGTTGGACACAGCAATGAGGAACAGCTTAAGACCTTAACATGGTTTTCATCAACAGACTAAAACTGAAAACAGCACAGAAATAGATTATTTACTCTGTAGGCTTTAAGGGTTAAAATATCCAATAAAATATGAAAAGCTCTTAAAAAAAGTAAAGGTTAATGGAAAGTCTTCCACCAGGATGTTGATAACTTAGAGATGATTGTATATAAAGAAGATAAGCAAAGATGACTAAGGGAAGAAATTGCTTGATGGAAAAAGATCTGAAAGGTCTGTTCCTCAGAAAGTTCTTTTCACAGAACTTCAGTATGTGTCTCTGCTGACAGCCTAGGGCCAGTTATCAGACAAGATTGTGCTCTAAGCAATGGGAAGGGTTCAATTCTGGTCTTGCCCCATGTTTTTTTCTATGCCAGAAGCTTGAAAAGTCACATTTTTTTAATGATGTCATGTGGAATTTGAGTTGTGCTGTAATAGATTAAGCAATGAAATGACGCTGTTTCATGAATCAAGTGACAAAAATGTCTTGGGGCCCCACACCAGTGGGAGAACATCAGCTCCACTTGCACCCCCTTCCTGTCCCCTCCTGTCATTAATGCAACAGCAGCACAAGGACAGGTAGTTTTTGGGTCAGTGCTGTGTAGCTCGTTGTCCTAACTGTTTATGTGCTTCCTGCAGCATGTCTGTGTTTCTCACGTATTTCATATAATCAGTAAAATTCTTTACTTTGTATCCAAGAATCCCAATGGAAGGCTTTTTTGAGAGGTCAGCAAAGAGCTGATGCTGACTGGGATTCCTATATTGAGGAATTTTATATGGTTTCCAAACCTCCAGTGATGTCTTAGATTAAAGAGAGTTTAATTTACTTGTTGCAAACATATCCCTTGAAAATACAAAATGTTAATCATAAACATATTTATTTTTTAAGATAATTATTCTTGTTACATGAACATATGTGGACCATAACACTTAGCCAGACAATCTTTACTAGTTAAATTCTGATTTAACTTTGTAAACCACTGTGTCCTTCATTTTAATATGTGGAACAAACATCTCTGAGTTCCGTCAGAATTAGTTAATAAATATTTCTGAATTCCTGAAATGTTTTAGGATACAAACAAAGCACTGGAAAATTAAAAGACATTTTTGTTATTTGTTGTAGCTTAAAGAAAAAAATCACTTTACCATAAATGTTAAAACAGGTTAGTTTGTGTGAGAAAATAATTTCTGAAAAAAGTAAATTAGGCCTCTTTCAGAGGGGGAATCAGTGATGGAGAAAGAAATTAAATAATTTAATTTATAATTAACATTTACTATTTGGACATGTATAATTGGGTCATATGATCTTCAGTAAAGATCAACTATATAATCTTCATTGAAAAATTCTATTTACTTCATCAAGGATAGCACTATCACTTCTTTGTACAGAAAACAAGGTAATACCTTTTTCTATACAAGATACAAGGTGCTGTGTCTTCAGTCAAGACTTCAATAAACTGCTTAGTGATTTCTTCAGAGAGGAAGATCAGAGCCATGAAAACAGAGTTTATCCTCTGTCAGCAGTTCAGTGCACTGAAGGTATCTGATGTCACAGGTAATGCAGCACACAGGCCAGAGCCTCACACCACTTCAGCAAACAACTACTGGAAAATTAAGACTCTTGCATTCAACTGCAATGGAAGCTCCTTCCAGCCTCTTGGTTGGGACTCTCACACGTCTCTGAGTGCCAACACAGCAGCGTCACAGTCCCAGCACTGAGCAGCCAGTGCTGCAGTCACAGAGCACCAGGGGTTGGGTCACACCTATGTCATGACCTGCTGTACCACTGTGCGCTCGTGAGAACACCCCTGGTTCCCACAGTGTATCTTTTTAAGCAAACGGCGTAATTTGTTGGGGAAGTTTTTGTTGATGTATCTGTAGAGCAGAGGCATGACAAAGCTGCTGGAGAAAGCCAGGAATTTTGACAGAATCGTGGCAAAGTGTAATATTTGAATGGAATTTACATCTGGAATTCTTCCTCGTAGGTTAGTAAACGTGCTTACCAAGAGAATAACGTAATAGGGTGTCCAGAGGGTGAACTGTGTGCAGACTGTGGCAATCAGCAGCCTGTGCACTGAGGGATCCAAGCGCCCAGTGTCCTGATCCAGTGGCGTGGCCTCCTTGCGGATCCGCAGGATCAGCGTCAGCGCGTAGAGAACGGCGATGGCGGGCACGACGTACCCGATGAACACCATGATGGCATCCGCTGCCTCCTGGTTCTGCATCTTGGAACACTCGATTATTTTGGTGGACACGTGGTTGCAGACATAGAACAGGAGAGATGAAAAGCTTGTGAGCATGGCCCCGCCCCAGATGAACCCGCAGACGTGTTTGGTGTTGTACACACTGGACATGTAAGTCCTGGGCAGGGCACGTTCAATGTAGTAGTCCAGACTGAGCAGAGTGGTAGAGTACATGGTAACCAACGATGAGACGTTGAATAAAATAAGGAAGGTAATATAAACTTCATTGTTGGAATTCCAGATGGCCCATTTTGTATTGGCAAGACCCAGCAGGTACATTGGTGCCAGAGTGTTGATGATGAGGCCGGCAATGGCAATGTTGACAAAGTACACATCTGGCATAGTCATAGTAGCTTTGTTGTAGAGGTTAACTAGGACCAGCAGGCCATTGTAACAAAGGCCAATTGGGAAACATATAATGAGGTAGAGAAGGGAAAAGATGGAAAGCACAAGGTCAAAGTCATGGCAGAGATGCTGGTCCTCACTGTTCTCAGTACTGTTGATTAAGGCTTCACAGCTCCACATAGTGATTTTAGCTTTTGTGTCTTCTTTGCTGGTTACCAGCTTTTCTGTAGAGAGAGAAATAGTGAAAGCATTGTTAAAATATTACATCAGAAATGAAATGCAAAGTACTGTGAAGAAAACATTTTGAACTTCAAGATTATACGATCACATAACTGATGTTGTTAGTCTAGAAGAAAGTAAACAGTTATTCAAAATTTCATTATACTAATACATGTTCTGCAGTTTTGATTTAAATGAAACTAGTGGCAAATCAGTTGATACAGAACACTCAACAGAAGGAAATTGTAAACTATCATTAAGTATTGATGTATATATGAATACTTATGCAATTTTTTGACAACTGTCAAACAGCACCTTGTATATAGCTAAAAGTACATAAGGTAACTACTGAAGAGTAGAAGGATATAAACTGAAGCACAAATCTCCACAGTATGATGGGAAATAGAGATCTCCTAACATCTTAAATAAGCTTTACCTTAAAAAAAAAGTTTCTTAGGAGGCACATCTAAGGCAGTATGGTGGATGTGTATTGGATCACTGATAAAATTGACAAAGACTAGAGGATACTGGGAAATGAGGTGTAAGGGGGGGTTGGTTTTGTTGTGGGTTTGTTTTTTTTTTTAAATAGGTCAGTTTGTATTCAGACTTCCTACCATATAACCATTTCGTTTCAAAAAAACAATGGACCTCTGTAGTCCAGGGAACCTAATATCAGGGCAGCCTGACTTTCCAAAAGGCAAGAATCAGCTATCATTTCCTCTCAAAATAGCTCAAATTCTTTAAAAAGTATGCTACTATCAGCAGTTGTAGCCCAGCCATCTTTGCTTTATCGTCAGTAGAGATAGCATTTTAACTGAAACCAAGTGAACTTCAAAGCAGTCATGTAAAGTTGCTTTCCAAAATGCAGGAATGAGAAATAATCTCTAAAGTACAACTCAAAACAGGCAGAGCCTTAAAATCATGGTTGTTACTGATGGCATTTCAGGGGCAGTGTAGAGCTGGTGCAGCAGGTGATTCCCCGTGTCACGTACTCTGCCCGTCACACACTCCCGTGGTTTTGTGTGCTCCTCTGTCAGCACCTATAGCAAAGTGTAAGTACACGTACCTGGATTCTTTCCAGAGGGAGAGCAAGATTTAATCAATCCACAATAAACATTGTGCAATGAAAATGAATGCTACTAGACAACATGCTATACTCCATGAACCAGGTGGCTAAATTATACTGTGTGGGGTCTGTGAGCATACAGTACGTGACTGCATCTCCCTGGTGCTAATCCTCTGACTCTTCAGCCATAGTACAAAATTTGTCCCAAAACTGTGTCAACTTCCATGTGTTATTTCCCACTGCAGTTGTTTTGTGTGCATTTTTCTTCTAAATAACATAAGCTGAGCCAAAAGTCAGGCTAAAAATACAGTAATTTTAGCTGGGCAAGCAAATATTTATTCCACTGTCCCATGTTGGATTTCCTCAGAGAACTGGCTTCTGTGGCAGCACCAGAAGTTCTATTGTTTTCAAAGGTTGTTTTCACCTTTGTGGGAAAACTTGACTTTTTTTGGTTCATTTTCTCACATTAGTTCTTCAGCTATACTGTTGTGTTGAGCGGACCATATCATATCTTTATGTTGTCTATCTATCCTCATTCTATTTTTGAGCACCGATAACAACCCCGTTTGTTTTCAGGAAGCATCTGTTGGTTTAAGATTTTAAGAAAGAAAAAGAACAACTGGTTTTTTCACAGTTGAAGGCAACCAAAACTACATCTCATTGAACTGTTATGACTCGATTCAAGCCAAGCAGCAGACTGGAACTAGATATTGCAAATATATGTATTCTGGTGAGTGCAAAGGTGACTAAGCACAGACATGGGTACAATCACGTAATTCCATTATGTAGGTTTATCCTTAAGCATGTAGCTTTGATTACTCCAGACTGAATTACATCAGCCACTGAATAACTTGCCTGTATATTGTCTCAGAAGATCAACTGTGTTTCCTATCAGGCTTTGTATTTTACAGAGCAGGGGGATGTCTGGTTTCACAAATGGTTTTAGTCATTACCCTTATTTTTTCTTTATGTCCTCCAAGTGCGGTTAAACACTACAGTTCTGTTTTAATGACAGAAGTGGCAGGCCATTCATTCTGTTAAACAGTAATCTTAGGAAAGTGACGATATTTACCTCTGAAATGAGCAAAAATAAGCCCCAAAACTAAAATACTTTCTCGGAAAACCTTCTTGGTGACTTTAAAGTTCCCAGGTGAGGTATTTCTGCGGCTGAAGCCCCAATCCCCGGTGCTGAATGCTGACTTACCAGCGAAGGCACTGACCCTGTTCCGTGTGCAGTGCAGGCCCCGCTCGCATCCCGCCCCCGGCCGTGCCTTTTGTCAGTGCCAGGGCGGCTCTGCCGTGCCGGGCTCGCTCCCGGAGTGACCGTGCAGGAGCGCGGCTCGCCCGCTCCGCGCTCACCGGCAGCCCTGCAGCCCCGGCTCCCTTCTGTTGCATAAGTGCAGGCTGCAGCAGCCTCTTGTTTACAGTGCCCCGGCTGCGGCGGCCCCAGCGCTGTCCGGATCCTCCGTTCCCACCCCGGGATCGCGCTGGATCCGAGCCCGCCCGCCCGCCGGGGCAGCGGCACCGCGCGTCCCGCCCGCAGCTCCTCTGGCGGCCCCGCCGCCTCTCACCTTTAATTCCCGTGAGCCGCTGCCCCCAGCCGCCCTCCCGAGGCACCGAGCCGGCCGCCAGGCCCCGGCGTGGCTCTCCCGGGGATCATGGTGCTGGCCCGGCACCGCGCTGGGAGCCGCTGCCTGCGCTGCACTTGTTTTGCCTCTCTAAGTTACTCACAAGTTTCTGCTTGGCTTGGCAGGCGCCTGGCCCCTCCCTTCCCCTGTTTACAGCCAGTTTCAAGAAGTGACAGGTTGTGCTCGGAGCTGTTGGATCCAGCTCGCTTTGTAGTCCCTGGGTTTCGGATTTACTGCTTAAAATCCATGGGCATGCAGGTTTGTTATGGTTTTGTCATCGGTGCTGGGGTTCTGCAGGGCTGCTGCAGAGCCCGTGCCATTCCCTGCAAGTGCAGTCAACAGCCTTCACTCAAGAGCGTGGGTTTATTTTTAACTCAGGATGAGAATATGTAGCTTTGAGGTTTCATTTTCATAGGCCATATATCCTGGACAATCGGTATTTAAAAATTCCTGTACTACAAAGTGCACAGGTTCTTGTGGTGTTGGCTAACATAAACTAGCTTTTAAAACAAGGTAGGAAGAAAAGTTTCTGAGTGTTTACTTTGAATTTGGAGATGGTTTTGGTGTTGTGAAAAGGTGTTACAACATAACCCTCATTTTGTGGTGGTGTTACGAGTTCTATTCTGCTTCCTTTTTAAAAAAGTTGATTAATCTCAAGGATATTTGCATTTCACTTGCAGTTAATAGATGTGAATGCTTATATTTAAGACAACTTTAAAATGGATCACTTCTTGAAAGAGCTTTTGAACTGCAGATTGATAATTTATCCCATAATGAATTTTTTCCTGTGGTTGTTCTGTTGTTTATATGGAAACTCCTCAGACTAATGAAAAGGGACTACCTTTGAAGTATGTTTCCAACTGATATTACCAACCCAAACAGAGAGCTGCCTTTTTCAAAATAATTTGTCTTATATTTAGAAATTCTGAAGCTTTATTCCATAGCAAATAAACACCAATGTAGTATCCCTCATTAGGAAAAATAAGCAGCTGTATATGAAATAAATACCGGAAAAACACAAAACCTGAGATTAGCTCAGTTGTTTAGAGCATGATGCTAACACCAACTTTGTGGGTTTGATCTCCATATGGGCCATTTATCTGGACTAGGTCTTTGTGGGTCCCTTCCAACTCTTGAGTATCCTGTGAAGTCTAAAAACGGTCATCCTGCTTGTCTTGAGTTACTCAATCTGACCACAGTTTGTATGTAAATGTTCATTACAAATATTGGAAAACCACTGCAGCTCCCAAAAGCAGAAAATTCCCCTGTTCCTGTTCGATAGACAGTCCACAGAGAGAATTTTGTGTGTGCTGTGGATAACTTCATCTTACAAACTGTGGCATCACATTTTTGGTGCTTCAGAACTTTGGAAGGACTTTAATCATCCTAAGTTTACCAGGGAAACAGCAAAGTAGGAAAGGTATTCGTGTAGAAGCACTTTTAGAGTGCTCATACTTGGCCAAAAGCCAATTTCCTTACACTCCATTAAAGCTGAAGGTGGTTTTATTTAGATAACAATGTCCATGAAGTACTTAAGAAAAAACTTCTTGCAACACAGCACAAGAAGTTGACAGCGCTTGGTGGCAAAGATTATTTTAGAAAGGAGCCACAAAATGAACTTTAAATAATGAGAAAAAAATGAAGTTCTGCTCAGTTGTCTTACATAGACCATAGCTGCAGTCAAGCTTTTTCAGATATTTCCATTCATAATGCAGCACTAAGTTGCAGAGCAGGTTGGGTAAGAGTTTGAAGCGTGACCATTCTACGCTTGGATTGTTTTATTTGACTTAAAAATCCAACCTTTCATCCTGCTGCAGCACTGTCTCTTTTCTCTGCAGATTTTTTTGTTTATACAACACATGGTTTGTCTACTTGCTCTATTATCATCTATGTGTGATGTAGCTCTTACCTGGTTTTTCTGACCTCTCAGTGTGTTTTCACAAGCTGTGGTATCATTATAAACTAATAGCTGGCAAAGTACATAGCTAATAAAGCTGTTGCCAGCAAGCTAAGTCTCTGAACATGCCAAACACTTGTACCTTTGTCACGTCCTCTTGAGTTCCCACAGGATCTCAGTTCCTACAGACTGAAACCTGGTGCTGCCTCGGGGAAGGCTGGGCCATACACAGAGCTTTGCTGGGCAGCACAGATTTGCTTCAGATCTAGACTGAGCAAACTAAAAATCATGGCCAGAAGTGCTGTATATATATATAAACCATGGCTTAGTAGATTGTCAGCTCTTCATCAGGGTTTGAAAGGTGCTTTTTGAAAGGGGCATGCTGAATATTACTTATGGATTATTTTTTAAAACTTTAAATAATGGATGACCAATTTTTTTGGAAAATTAGAAACCTACAATTAGTTGTACATCAAGGAGAACACACTGAATTCTTAAGTGCTGGAGAGTGAAGTGTCACATTGCTGTTCCCTCTCAGTCTGGGTAGCATGACATTTCTTTAGGCTTACTAGCTTATATACATACCATAGGGATTAGCAAATGACTTCTAGGCTGGACATACAGAAAAGTAAAGCTAAATAGCTCAGGTTAGATGTGAGGGGGAGAAATGCAGCAGTGCAAGCAAGTAGGAATATACTTTTCTCATGCAGTTGCTGAGTTGCTGCTGTTTATAATGTAATGATACAGCTCAGATAAAATGCTTTTAACATGAGTGGAGAGGAAAATCCTGCTCGATACTGGGGGCTGGGCTGAAAAACAGGCCCCTTCCAACCCTGTCATTTATGTCTTTGTGGTGCAACCATTGACCAGTTTGGCAGGGGAAGTTCATAATTGATACTGGTTCCATTTAAAATGTGGTTAATTCAGTGCAATGTAAGGTGAAAGAAGGCACAATCAAACAACAGGGTTAATTGATACAAAGTAGCATTGAATATAATAAGCCTATGTTGGATATTTTAAAAAGTACAAATCAAAAAGCAAGGACAGGTCAGTCGAAAAGGAAGGGAACAAGGGGTTTGCCACTCATGGCAAGTCAGCTCATGGAAGAGCAGTCACCCAACATTCTGGTCCTGCTGATTTCACCCTTCATTAGGCTCAGGTTTTGGTTTTCTAAACCCTTTCCCTTTGCTATATAACTTGCTTTAATAGCAGCATCGCAATAATTAATAATTAAAGTAAACCCAGGATTTTTCACCTACGTAACCCAACTCTTGGCTACTCCCACTTGATTCTGCACAATTTGAGTGCTGTGAACCCATTTCCAGCTTTATAGGTAATTGCCTTCCTTTGGACCAATGTTTTTCCTTTAACATTCCTTCTCTCCATGCATAAATTCTTATGTGCATTTCCTGATTTCCTAAAATACCCCTTGAGTTTCCTATCTGCCTGGCCAACGTTTTCATCTTTATCTCTCCCTGATCACTCCCTTACAATTAACACTGCACCTCCCATCATCATTTGCTCATATGACACACACACACGGTATCCCATCCAAATGATGACAGGGCTTCCAAGCGTGACACACTTTCACTTCTTCTTTGTGACTTTTCTGTGGGATATGTCAGGCTGTTCTTTGGTATTTTGGATCAGCAGCAAAGATTACATTCTCAAGAACTGTAAGGGTGCATTTCTGTTGCACGTGGCACGAGTACAGAGATACCCGTGTTCCTGAAATTGGTCTTTGCATTTTGCATTGGTCCCCCTTTGATGTTGCTCACTCTGCTTTTCCAGAAATTCTGAATGTATGTTGTCTTCAGAGCTCCTTCCTATGGGTGGGAGACCTTTGTTATTGTTCCACAGATGTTGGCAACCCCCTTCTCATTTGTTTATCCTCTCATTCTGTGAGCACCATCTTTGTGGTGAATCATTTGCATAGCAGCTACCTGGTGATTGGGATCCCACTTGTGCCATGATAATCTGCTTACTGCCCTGGCCTCCTGGCAACCTGCTAAACAGATGCTTTTTCCCTCCTGTTTTGACCTTTTGTTGTTGTTATTTAGCATTGTTATTATTTAATATATAAATAATATGTAAAATTATTAATGTAATATAGTTATTAGCAATGTCAGTTGCACATTTGGTCTCTGTTTAGATTGTTCAGCTCTTTGGGAATCTGAGTTCATATAAGGCCATGTCAAAAGTAAGTCTGCAAATTGCTGCCATGGGTCACTAAGCATCAAGAAATGAGTTCAGATGGGCTTTTTGTTTGGAAGAAGGAAGAAAACTGGATTTTAAGGTATGGCAACTTTTTTTTTAGGATGTGCATATTCTCTAATAGGTTAGAACTGCAGGACTTTCTTCTGTTTTTAGAGTTCATAGAAGGTTGCTCAGAACAATGTGTGTATCCATCAGAAATTAATAATTGTATTTGCTTTAGTTTCTCTTTCTCCCTCTCAATTTCTAAGCAGCTTAAAGCTTATGAGAACAGACAATATACTCCAATAAAGGAAGATAAAAAAGATCAGCTACTCTGGAAACCATAATCAAAACTGCTAAATGGTGTGTTTAAGAGCCCTTTAGATCTGCTGGAGAGTGGCAGTGTTGTGGTGCTCTGGAAGGTTGTAAAAACTACCTACCATGGGGTGGAAGTTCTGTGGAGAGGAGATAGCCCAGCACTGCAGCCCCTAAGGATTTATGTTGGAGGAGTCCCTTTTTCAGACACAGATGCTATCTGCCAGGCACATCTCCCACTCCAGGTAAATCCTGCCTTTTTGTGCTGTTCATTTCTTTGCAGTGCAGCCTCTGTGGCAGCTGGGTTGCAGTGGCTGTGCCCTCCTGGCAGCTGCTGGGGATCAGCTGCACTGGAGGCTCTGCACGGGTTAACTCCACAAACTCAGCATTGTTTTGTTAAGTTCTCCCTGTCCCAGCATGGATGAGTGGCACTGATGGTGCTGCTCCACCCCTTCCTGACTTAGCTTTATCACTGAATTCTGTAACAGCCTCTATATGGAAAACATGAGATATTGTTTCTTTTTAAATGTTTCTGTGCAGCGAGAAAGAATGCACTAAAGAGTGGACAGTAGAGCTTTTAGTACTTAAAGACTTCATCACTGCAAAAAGTGAAATACCTTATTTTTTTTCAGCTCTAAAGGTGAGGATTCCATCAGGAAGAATGACTTTACACATGCCATGAGATACAATTTGGAGATGCTCTAATACCCACTAGATAATGCTTTTTAAAAAGATTAAGCTATATGCAAAACAAAGCCTGAGTAATTTTCCTAGTATTCCTATTCACTTCCAGGAACTTATGGCGTATTAAATATCAGGAATAATTAGAATGAGTGCAGTATTAGAAAATCAGCTTACGTAAGGTGCTTCCAGTTCTGGATTTTATAAAGTTGACCAGTTGGAATACAAGAAGTGACAGCTTTTAAGCATCAGCAGAGTAGATGGCGCCACTCAGAGTGCTGAACAGCCAGTTAGCACTGCTGCAGCTCTGCTCCATGTTTTCAGAGCACTTGGAAGCTGATTTTGATGTAGTTATCCCACTTTAAAACTAAGTACCAGCAACCTTAAATAGCATTTAGTGTCAAGATGACTGAAAGTTGTTATGTATATGTATTAACTCTTTTAACTGCTTCACTGAAAACAAACTTCTAAAAAAATTTAACCTTTGTGAGATTTTTCAGGCTGCTTGTAACTAGTGAGCCACAGAAACAAAAAAAAAATTAATTTAGAAATAGAGAAGATTTCAGTTTCTGGGAGAGCATACAAGCAAGTAAATTCCTTCAGTTTAAAACTGAATGTAAGTTGCAGATTCTTTTAGTATGAAGTACTGCAACTCAGTGGATTTAACAAGGGGTACAGACTCCTTCAGAAGGCATCTTTACTGTTGTGATGTTGATGCTCAGAGCAGCTGGGACTTTATCCCACAGTTTTTAATCAAACTATTTCATTCATTTATTCTGACTTCAGGAACTTAATAGACTCAGTGGGTGATTTTGTTAATAAATTTTTCATAACTTGCAATCATTGATGTTTAAATATAAGTTTTGCCCCCAGTGCCTACAGCCACTTAAACTGTAGAGCAACAGGTCAGTTAAGACTGGTTTGTGGGAAAAAATTCATGAAAGTTACTTGTTCCTGTTTTTTTATGTAAAGATCATCATATCATAGAAACTTCTGCTGAGTCCTTTCTAATATTTGAGATAATATAAAAGACAGTTTTATGGTAAAATTTGTTTAGGTAATGTCTTTAATAAGTGCAAACAGGTCATTTGCACAGAGAGCAGGTGCTGGATCTCTGCATTTCCAGCATTTTGGAATTGCCCAGGTTCTAGGTAAGGAATGTTTGTACTTCTGGTTCATGTAAATCAGCATCATTCCAGTAAAGAAGGCAGATTCTCACCAATCAAAATGAATGCAAATTATGGTAATTCTGGGCTTTGCTGACTGAATTTATTCCAGGAAGAGAGTGTCAAAAGGTGCACGGCCTGTGCTGGAATTACTGTGTAAATGAGCTGGCCCTGTGAGCTGGCAGGGTGGAAACTGCAGTTCTTATCTTCCCCCGCTGTTTGTCAGCTTCACCCGTGCTCAGGGAACTCTGCTGAAATTTGGCAGTACAGAAACATTCCCCAGAGATCTTTTGGTGCCAGTTGCAGAGCCTGGCAGGAGGCACAGATGGTACTTTTCCTGGAAACTATAACATAATGCTGTTTCCTATTAGACACACTGGTGAGAGCTGACTCGGTGACTTAATCAGCCAGAGCATCACGTTGGCTGGGGAGGAAACTCTTGTGGAACAGACCCTGACCACAGGGTTTCCAGTAAAAGCAGAAATATTGACATAGTTCCTTATCAGATAGCATATAGAAGAATTATAAAACTAGTTTGAATTTGAAGGGAAAAATCAGCCCTCAGAGTTGTACTAAGGCTGAAATGACTTCAAAATTTGTCACATCCGCTGGAGATAAACATATCTTTCTGTTAATTGCTGGCAAGTCTGAGACATCTTGTTCCTGACACTCCTGTGGCTTTTAATTTTCACTGCTTGGTGAAGGAAATAGCATTTTCTAGCTGACTTCTGGATGAACTTGCATAATTACTGATTACATCTTATTCCATTTATAATGTGTGAATAAAATACTATAAATTTACATTCCAGGGGGTCTAGTATAGTATTAATGCTGATCTAAGTAGGTTATTATTAGATGGCAAGATTTAGAATAAGAATTTTCATTTACCAGGGGCTTGAGAGATCTTCCTGACATGCATGAGTTCTGATTTGTCCATCTATTGCTTGCCATGTGCCACTCCCTGCTCTACTTTATCAGTGACAAGGAGCTTTTATCCCTTAGTCACCAAAATGTTCTACCAATAAACTCAATTTCTTCTAAGACTCCCCACTTCTAAGACTCCCCACTCCATACTGCAGCTGTATGTATATATCAAACTTCAAAATAACCCTTAAACACGTTCTGTTCTGGGATGCTGAGAAATAGTTTGACAGGTTTAAGTATTTGATGATTTCATTTGAGTCCTTGGCCATCCTTCCACAGACCTGTGGGTGGGGATGCTTCCTTAGGTACTCTTAATGGGTATTGTTTTTCCAGGGCAACAGGAGGCTGGACAAATGTTTCCAAGGGCAAAAAAAAACCCCAAAGTAATTTTGTGGGAAGAAATGTGTAAAGGAGTCTGAGACCTCTGTAAACCTGGACTCTTTAAACCTAAAGCCTCCCATTACAAAAACATCTGTGAAGTCACACCTGGAGTCTACTACCAGTAGCCATCTGCTGCCCACACCGCATCCATTCCATGATGTTCTGGAAAGCCATGGCTAGAATTTGTACAAATTCCTGGAATTACAGCCATGTTAATGACATGGAAATAAGTACTAATGCTTATTAACTGCAGTGTATCCATTCACATGCCATACAGCAATTAACTCTCTAAAAATTTGGACAGACTTTTTATAGAGATTTCTTAGTGTCCTCTATAGGTAACATGCTGGTTTTAGTAAGTCTTGCCAGCTTCAGGGAGCAAAAATGACTTCTGTAGCACCTTTGTTACTGCAGGAGCCCTGATATATTGGGTTTGCATGGCAAGCTTTTGGGAAGGCGTTCGGTTTTATTTCTCATTACCCTGTTCTACTTTGATGGTTAATGAGTTCATTTTTCTGTAAGTTGAGTCTATTTTTTTCAGGATGGTAATGGGTGAGTGATCTCTCCCTCTCCTTCTCTCAGCCCATGAGCCTTGAGTTCTGTTTTCTCTCCCTGTCCAGCCATGGAGGGGAGTGAGAGAGTGGCTTTGCTGGGTACCTGGTGCCCAGCTGAGGTCAGCCCACCACAGAAATAAATGTGTAATCTGCTTCCTCCTGTGCTAATGGGTGGAAGCCTGAGGAGTAATTAGTTTGTCAGAGAGCCAGTTTCTTACTAATGATTGATAAATGGTTGTTTTGACAGAGCCCACACAGGCACTGGGTGCTGAGAACAGTAAAGCACAGTTTGTAGGGAGACCCCTGGAGGCTGATGGTCTGTCTTCACCTAAATGAGCTCTACTTGTTGTGGCTGTTGTGGAAAATATGCAGAATATTCTGATACTCAGATCCTACATGCAGGAGTTCAGACTAATCAGTCTGATGTGCTAATCACAAACACTGATGTTTACATGAATCACTTTGACCAGACATTTGATTGACTTTGTTGCATCACTTCAGAATCAGTCTGACTTGTGTAGAAATCCATGGACTTCTGCTCAGACTTAAATGATGGAGCCAATCAAACCCGTGCCAGATGTGATGCTGGCATGACAAATAGGGTGCTGCCTTTTATGCTGCTTTAGCATTTCTATCAGAACAAAGTTAAGTTCAGCTGACAGAGCCCTAAGGGAGAGTAGGTATTCTGCTACATACAGTAGAAAACAGATTTGCAAAAAATCACAGTGATTAGTGTAGTTAAAAATGCTTATGGAGGCTAAAAGGACAGCAGTCATTCTGCTTATTCAAAGCGTCTGCTGAAAGTTAGAAAATTTTTGGTGCTTTGAAGTTTGCCTTTGGCTTACCTTCTTTTATAATATAAATGGAAATGCTACTTAATTGTGATTAATTAGTTAATTAGTTACCGCTGTGTCTGTCTGCTTTGCAGCAATATTTCACAGTATGGTTTGCTGCATGTTCATTACTATCCTACGAATGAAAGATTCATAAGGATCACACTTTCACAGAGAACTTTTTTTCTCTCTTAAAGACTAATTGGATTAACTTTTGATCAATTCCTCTGCTATACTTCTGTAATACTTCTAGATTTAATATATAGAAACATAAAGATCTTGTATATTCAGAGCAATAAAAAAAAAAATTAAAGCACATAGTTATTGCCTAAAGAAACAGTGAGAAATCAAGCCTAATGTGCATGAAAATTGATATGCACAAGAAAAGCAACTATAACTTTGTTTTGGCCAACCAGATAAAAGTGGGAGTGTGGCAAATTCAAACAGTGATGTTTTCCCTAAAGAACTGTTATCTAAAACCCAAACATTGTTTTCTAATGACGGCACTATTCATTTCTACTGATGCAAGGCTTAGATGCGTTTATGTAAATTCTTTCTAGGCTCTTAAAAACCAAAAGCAATCTAAAAGGAGAACTGCTTAAAATCTCACCTGGGAGGCACTGCCTTGCTGTCGCAGAAACATTTTGCCCATCACGCCAGTCCCTTTTGTGAGTGAGCTCAGCAGAGAGTGCAGTGTCTTCTTTCTGGGGCAGAGTAAACCCTGGGAGCTGCTGCGGCCGTGGTGCCCTCAGCGTGGCACTGGACACTGTGGGCACATGTGACTGCCCTGCACATACGTGCTCATAATCCCCTAAGCTGCAGCCACACGCTCTCATTGGAGCTCTGGCAAAACCAGCGCCTGATCCTGCCCTAGGCACGGTGCTGTGTACCCTGCCCCTGGTTGTGAAAGGGTTTGGAGAGGTTTTTTTTTGGAAAGGACAGAGGGAAAGGACACACTGCGGTTCGGGGAACAGTTCAGCCTTTGGTGTTGTTGCGTAATGGGAGACAAACAGCGGCTGCATCAAACCCAGAGAGCTTTGGTACCGGAAAAGGATTTGACCATCAGAGCAGCTACTCTGTGCACATTAACGGAGTCATGGCCAGAATGAGCCAAGCTGACAAAAATATTATGTTAGTGAGATGTGATTTTCTTCAGAGCTGCTCATCACAGCTGTGTATACCGGGAGTCTCATCCCCCCCACCTCGGAAACACAATGCTGTTCACCAACACCCTCCTACACCCACTTGGCCTCTGGAGATTTAGACAGTAACCAACATTAGACTTGAAAAAGAGCCAATGTGAGCTTTAAAAAATACTGTAAGCCTCAGAATTCTTTTATGCATTTGGAAGAAACATTTTAATTGGGGGGAAAAAGAATAATGTAAGGAAAATAGTGCAGCTCTATCATCTGACTTTAATGAGGTGGTAGGTAAATGTAAATTCTTTGCATTTGAATAAAAAGCCTGTAACATCATGATTCCAACTATTTAGCTTGAATACAAATAGTCCTTAAATAATTTGCCTTTTTAAACTGTGATGAAGAAATAATTTATGTGTTTTCCTTCCTCCCCAAAGCAGTAAAGTTGAATACATGATTTTACTTACTAACCATAAAGGAGTTGACCCATCAAATGAACGAAGAACTTGGCTTTCATGTTAGTATCTGACTCTTCTTTAGTGTATGTAATATAAATGTGTTTTGTTATTTTATACCATTAGTTGCTTATTTTTAATTTTGCAGTTTCTTAGAAGCTAAAGCTTCACCACAGGACTCCAACACAGGCTCTAAGGTTAACACCTGAGAACATTCTAAGTGTTGGTATTTATGATCTAAGTATTTGCTTAGTTCAGTTATTTTTTGTTCCTTTTGGCTAAGCTTCTATTGTTTATATTAAAGTTAACCCCCCCCAAGTCTCTATTTACAATGTCTGTCACGCAGCACCTCTGCTAGTAGGTCCCCTGTAAGTATTTTCCATTAGATTTTCCATTGTTGGAGATTGGTCAAATTGTTAAATAAACAAGCACTTCTTTAATCTCTGAAGTAGTATTTCTTTGAGGAGACAGTGTGGGGCAGCCCAGGATTATGACTTTTCCTTTTTTTATGCTTGTAATATTTCATACTTATCACTCATTTGGTTAAGCCGTTATGTATGGTTTGTATTTTGAAACACGAAGAAGGAAACCCAAGCTGTGTTGTTGATTTATATTTAATAATACCAGTGACAGTTGGGCATGGAATTGAAGGGGAAGTGTGCTTTCCTTTTGAAATTCAGACCTCATAAAGTTTAGTGTATCAGCTTTTTGCAGGACAAAAATGCAGATTGGGAGATGGAACAGCACTCCTTTGGTCTCCAGGGAGAGCAGCACGTAATAGTGTGGCTCCTTCGAGTCTGCTGCTCTCCTGGTTTTATAGAGGCAACTGCTTGCTCTCATAGGCCCTGCCAGTCCATCACTTCTTTCAGGCTGCAGTGCCCATAACCTAATACTTTTTCCATTTTCCTGGCTGGGTTTGTCCAGCAGACTTTCTACAAGGTTTGTTTGAGTGTAGAGATACAGAATCCCTGACACAATGATGCTGTGTGACTGCAGCTTGTAGTAACAAGTGGTAATTGATCACCTGGAGTTACTTGGGGAACTTGTGGGGAAGAGGAGATTGTTGTGCTTTGACCATAAAGCACATTTCAACAATATCCATACTTACAGAACATTTTTAGATATTTCTTGTGTTTTCTGGCCTCCCCAGAGCAGTAAAGTTTAGGATACACTTCTACTTATCAGCCATAAAGGAGATTAACCCTAAAATGAATGAAGAATACGTGGGCAGATCTGTGGATGGGGTTTTGTGCTGAGACTTGGTCCTGGCCACACAGCTGCAAGGGGACTGAGGGAAATGTTGAGGTTTACTTTAGCGACTTATTTTTTAACTCTGCCTCATTGCAAAGTCAGCAAGCACAAACCTCAGTGAAGGTGGAGCCTCTTCTGTGACCTGCCAGGAAAATTAGCACAGACCTAAAACACCTTAAAGCACAAGCCAGGTGTTTTTGCTGGGCACAGGGTAGAGGTTCAGCTGGACAGGTGTCTGGTGTGAGCATGAAACACACAGAGAGAACATAATGCAGGTTTTTTTTGTCACCATTAAGCAGCAGGGATCACAGAAACCTTGGAGGCCTCCTCACAAGATTAATTTTCAGATGCAGTGTACTGTTCAATGCTTTTGGGTTGATTCATACACTGAATTAAATATGGCACTTCTCTGTCCATCTTACCCCAATTATCTTTCTCATGGCTGATGGTTCTATAAAGTTAATGCACAGCCCTGAAGTTCATAATTACAGGTAACTTTGGTCATATGAAAATGGGATACAAACAGTGCAGATTTTTGTTTACAGAATAATCTGTACTGATTCAGATGTTTAAGTCATATGTTTAAGGTGCTGATGTCCCTAACATGCTGCTACATATAACTGATAGAAAATTCTGGTAGTAGTTTTTACTTACAGAGGCTAAATAAGACCAAAACAAAGTTCTGTTCAATTTTGTTCGACATTATAATGACTTTTGGAAGTTCACCTTCCAGGAGTGCTCTGTGCAGTAACTTACGCAGAGTCAGTGATTCAGGTGGATTAAACAAATCACAAAGTTAAAGTGAAAGTTGTTATTCAGGACTGTGGTTGCCAGAGCATTATTTTTATGAGCTGAAGTGGTTTCATTGAAGCATCACTATAATATTAGTGAATTACTGTGTGTGTGTTTCAGCCCTTCATACCCATGTGCAGAGTGTCTATAAAGAGTGGTTATTCATTTAAAGGATTATCACAAATATTCCTCAGTATACTTTTATCTTAAGCTGGTACCTTCAAAGGAATGCAAGCAGTTGTGGTTTCTGATAGAGAGACTCTGAGCAAAGATCTCCTGGTTCATTGCACAGACTGAAGCCAATCCCCACTGACATTCCTTCTCATTTCCTGTATTACTGTTTCAAGGGTAAAGCAAGGTGTAGTATTAATGGGATTCATTCAATACTGTTTATTTCTGTTTCATCTTAGTGTGAATATTCAGCAAGTTCATATTTGGTCATAACAAGTCTGAAAATGCTTTGGTAATTACATAAAAAAATGAAAGTGAATGTGCAAATCAGCTGAGGTAAGCAAGACTTATTTGCACATTTTAGATTAGTTGCTTTAGCACTGCCTTTTATATGGGCACAGCTTTGAGTCCCTTTCATTTTTCATCTGCTACAGTATTTCAGGTTGCAAGAACTTTGATGGAAAGCTTTAAAAAGGCGACCACAACTGTACCAGTGCTGCAATCCCATTAATCATACATTCATTCCTCAGAACCAGCGTCTCTGGTTTGAGGAATTCACCCAGCTCTCCCTGAGGGCCGTTCCAGATGAGCTCTGGTGAAACTGGCTGTTGAAGCTGGATGTTTCACAGCCCTAGCACAGCTTATTTTTTGCTGAGGGCCACCAGAAAGTGAGAGGCACCTTTTGGTGTCCAGGTGGGACAGGAGAGGAGCTCGTTCTGAGGGGCACTGAGCAGCTGAGGCAGCTCAGGGTTACCCTCCTTGTGCCAGCTCCATCATTTCAGGAGTGGGAACCTCCTCCTGCACAGCTCCTTCCTCTGCTGACATGACCCAGGATCCTCATGTGATTTTTACTGAAAATCCCTCAGACCTGCTAACCCTGTTAATTCATAGAAGCTCTCCCAAAGTATTCCAAGCTTGTGGTTCATGTCAGTAGGATGCCTTTTACTTTATTTAGAAAAGACCATGATTCTGTTTCAAAAACATGGGTCTGTGCAAAAAACCTGATAGTTGCATATCAGTAGGAGTGGTAATAATAATGGGCAAGGCAGGAATATTTGTCTTTTCTAGTCAGCAGGTTTTTTAACTTGAGTTCCTTTATATCTGACCCTGATTGGTGTGGCCAAACTGCTGAAATTCCATTAGGTCATGGCTTGTGTGGATGTATTAGAGATGTTCTTTGGTGTGTCTGTGTGCATCTTTTGACTCTGCATACTTTGGCTAATTTTATTAGCTACTGTTTGAAAATGTCATTAGACATCAGATCAGTTTATTTAGCTATTGTGGGCTAATCCAAACCTACAGGATATAGTACACAGCTCCTGACCTTTTCCTGTTACCAGGCTTGCAGCAGCTCTTTCCTCTGCAGACCTCAGGTGGTGGGGAGGAGGAAGGGTTTTAACCCTCTGGGTGTGTTTTGTGAAGCTTACAGGACTGGCTGAAGGCACTGCTGCTCACTTTGCAGCACAGGAGAAGCAGGAGAAAGCACAAGCAAAGGAAAAAGTCCAGAGTATTACTGTCTTCCTTAATAAATTCTTGGCTGCAGTCTCCCCACCCTTCAACCCTTTAAAGAAGTTGTAAAGCACCAAGTTTGCAAGCTCCAGACTGTGGTAGTGAGTAGGATTTCACAGTCAGCTGACCATGAAGTGCTACCAGCTTCTAAAATCTGCTTGACTGCACATTACTTCTTGAAGCCTTCCAGATTTTGGAGAAAATTGTTGGACAAAAATCTTTGAAGATGAGCTTGAAGATTGAGGAGTTAAAACATAATTTCCTCTAGCTGTTCATTTTACTGTTGCCACTTTTGATCTACGTTCATGTGAAAAAACAAATTTATGAATAAATCTCTACCCCAAGAGATATTTTGATGGCATAAATCTATTGTATTTATTGTTCATAGCAAATTTTAAAGGGAAGAAAAAAACAGAGGAGGAATACAATGAAAATGTTGACCTTAATGAATGAAAATTGGACTGTTTGTACTATGAGAAAATGAGATAATTATGGCTGTAAAATCCCATGCTCAAAGAATGAAAATAACATACACAGTGTGTGGAAATGGGAGTGAGCCATTATGGTAAGATGGATTCACTGAGATCTTTTCTGCATAGTAATTCTTCATAATGTGGGATTTTTTTTTATTTAAGGACTAAAACCATCCTGGAGAATGTTCCTGGAGTTTGGCACCAGTGAAAGAGATTGGTTTACAAACATTTCACACCAGGAAAATGTTTGGAAACCAGTAGTGGGGTGTTTGGCCACTACAGTTATAAGCAGCAATAGATGCAATTTGTGTTGCATTAGAGCCATTTGGCAGGTTAGTGATTCATTTATCTGTTACCAAAGATTTCCTAGCCAGGAAATCTACTCTGCATAATTTCCATATTTTATGTTGAGTCTTCTTTTGATGGGGAAAAAGTGATTAAAAACCAGCGTGTCAAAACAAAGGGTTAAATAATCTGTTAAATACAGCACAATAACGCTGCAAAGGTTGGCTGTTTCTGGATTTTAGAATGAATTTTCCTTTAAGCAGTAGCTAAATGATTTCCTTAGATTGTTCATGTGTTGCACGAACCAGATCAGATCAGATCAGTCTTAAAGTTCATCATTTTCCCCAGAGTGTCTGAAATCCTACTACAAAGAGTCCTTTCGTCTTAAGAGTCTGACACCAAGTAGAAATAAAAGGCTGAAATAATAACACCACTAACTTGGTTTAATTAATTGTATGTTTCTGTACTTAAGCTTGAAGGGTGGAAAGTATTTCTTTAAAGGCTACCTACAAAACTGGTGAATGAGCAGCCACTCAGGGTGCCACTTCAAAGAGAAACACCCAAAAGAGCAACAGAAGGGAAGCTGCTTTTGAATTCTCTCAGTTCCTCCTGGCAGCCCAGGGCTTGCAAAGGAAAACAACCCAGAAATGGTTATTTTCTTTTGTGTTAGTTACATAACCAGCTCCCAGCAAATAAAGCTGGAGGTGGAGCAGCCATACAAAGCCCCACTTTGTAACCTGTGCCTGCCATAGCTGCACAAAAGAATCTCACCTGAATTTAGGCATTTTTCCTTCCTGGCTAAGGGAGATTCCTTACACTGTCTGCAGCCAAATTGATAAATTCAGGAGCCATGTGTAACTCTTGGTTGCACTGGTGGATATTTTGTAATTTGAGCCTTCATGGTTACTCCAGATTTGTAACTTATTGCTGAAGCAGTCAAATCTTGGTTTCTACCATTTTTTATTTGTCAGATTTCTCTGTATGCAATATTGTAATAAAGTAAAGAAGTAGGGGAAGGTAACTGCAAAAGGGAAAGCTGGTTTGTACAAGAGTGCTCAGTCTTCCCTTTGGGATCAGTTGAAGCTCCAAAAATTGTGCTTTCATGTTAACCATCCTGTGCCACTTTGAACTCTGCCTTTGCAGCTGTGCTGTGGCTGCCCTAAAGCAGCATTTGGGGTGAGTCTGCTATCTCACTGCTGCAGATGACAGCCCTGGCTGGTCAGCAGCCTTTGTTCTGGTCTTTGTGCCCTGCTTGTCCTGCATCCCCCTGACTGCCAGCTGGTGGATCCTGGCTCTGCCTCCCCCACAGCTCTATAATGGCCTGCTCTTGGGTTTGGGACTTCAGCTTTTGATTTACTGGTAATAAAATCCCAGGATTACAGGTGTGCTCCTTTACTGTCCTCAGGTGTCAGCTGTAACACTGCTGCCAAGATGTCCTGGTGCCCTCATTTTTAAAGGGTGATTAGGAGACCAGCCTGAGAATAGCTATAACTGATGAAAGGATTGAGAGAATTTATACATTTGGCAGTTCTAACCATTTTTTTGCACTTACTTTATAGACCTGGAAAGGAGGGAACTTGCAATAAATACGAAATTCTAAAATGTCACCTATGCCCAGCTTCTACAAACTTTATTATCATTACCTCTGTAAGAATTAAAAGTCAGTTCATGTACTCCAGAGCAGCAAATATTGTCAGACAATGTGTAATGGAAATTTCTGAGAGCCAATATTTAACATCTTGAAATGAGAAGCATCCAGGATAACTTTTGAAATCGCTTGAATTCACTATATATTACAACAAAATATGAAGGTAAATATTAAGGTATTTTCATCAGATGACTTTAAATTAATCTTTGGATTTTCTTTTAAAAAAAAGAAATGAAGAATCTTTGAGTAATGATGAAACAGGGTGGCACTCATATTGCTCTCCCTCTGAAGCATGACATAGAGAAAAACTACTTGGAAGTAGTTCCATTTCCATGTTTAAACTCTTTGTTATTTGAGTCCAGAATGCTCTTAAATTGTCTGGTTTGGGCCTTGGTACTGCAAATTAACTCTGGGTAGTTAGATGCATAAACAGAGGCACAGCAAAACCCCACTGGAACGAACACATCTTGTGTGGCCCGGGGCTCTGTCTCACGGGGCTGTTTGCTGGGGGTTTGTTTATTTTTTAAGTGTTCTAAAATGTTTCCCAAGTATGTGACGTTCCATAAATGACAGATCAGTAGCAGCAAACTTCAAACCCTCTTACAAAGTAGCTTTTCTTGGCTTTGTTTAGGAAAGTTTCTTTGATTCTGCTTATATTTAATGTGCTGCTGGGTAACTTTGGAACATACATTTTCTTAAACCAAATTCAGAGAGTACCATGAACTGACACCTGCTTAAGTCTTTAATTAAAAGTGGTTTAATCTCTAACAATCTCTGTGTACATAAGCAGAAAGTATCTGTGTTTCATGTGTACTTTGAACTGCCATTCATTTAGAAATCAAAGATTTGTAAATGAAACACAGTATGCCAGACATGATGATGTTTGACTGGAATCTCTTCTTGTTGGCATAGCCTGGATTTCCTGGTGCTGTCAGCCTCCAGGAATACATTCTTATTAAAAATTACAGAGAGAGGGAAAGATATAGAAGGAAGGCTGTCTTAAAAAAGTGTGTGTATCAACTATATAAAAAATATATTTAAAGCAGGCAGACACACAGTGGGACCTGTAGTAGAGAATTGCCAGTGGGATCAGACTTCTGTAGCTGAGTCCCTCGCAGGTGAGTATGTTGGAGGAGCCTCTTCTACACTAACTCTAGGTTTTAGGGTAACTTTTTTTTAACAATAGCCTCTAAAGTAGTGGTTGCCCATGGAGCTGCATGCATATAATGGGTTTATGACTGGCCTTCAGTGAGGAATTTAAGCTGAAAAGCTTGTCTTGCTGTAGCTGATATCTTATTCAATATATCCTTTCTGTTTTTATACACAGTCTCTAAGATTAGTGTGGTTGAGTATATTGAAAGTAATAAAAAACAGACACAGAAAAATTGTTGCATGTTTAAAGAAAAAAATCATAAAATGAAAGAGGAAGTGCATCATTTATTATAACACCATGTAGACTAATGAAAAACATACTGCAGGCTGGAAATTTGTTAAGAGCTGAACTCAAAAAGTTTCCACTCCCAAAAAATGCCTTGGGGCCTCCAGCTGTAAGCCTGTGGGTGAAGAGGCCCTATGGTAAACTGACATAAAAAATAAGTACTCCATAAACAGTCAGCTCCTGTTTCACAATAGTTGGAAAGATATTTTTAAGAAGTATTACTATTGATGCTGACTGTACTTTATCAAAGTAAAGAGAGGCAGTGCATTTAACTAGAATGTTAAACTGGGAGTTGGGCACTGGGCACCAAAATGTTTATTGTACATAGGAGAATATGAAAAAGATGAGGTGACCTGCTGAGAATAACAGAACAGCAGCTGGTACTGGCAGAGCTGGAATTAACATTAAATCATTTCTGGCTTCTCATCCTTTGCTCATTATACTGGGCTGTACAAGTCCCCTGTTCCTCCCCACACTGAGCAGGTGCCACCCCTTGTACCCAGGAATGTTCTTTTGTTGTGTGCAAATACCCCCCCAGAGTATTGGTGTTTGCACCATAAGTGCTCACATGAATGGAATTAATTGGCCTCTTGAAGAAGACAAGATGAAGTTTTCTGTCTGTCCTTTAAGTCTAAACAGATGAAGTTTAGATTAGAAGTCTTTCCTAAAGGTGCATCTTCCCTGCTGAGCCAACAAGGGATTGGCTTTGGCTTTGCCTTTTCCCTTCTGTGTGCTCAGCCCTTGTTCGTGACACTCATTCTCAGGGGCTGTGGGCTTCCAAGGCACGTTGAACTGTCAGGATGCTCTCTGAGGAAGGCAGTGCAGCCTCCATGCCTGCTTCACATGCCCTGGGAAGCAGTTTGCAGCAGTAGTGCCAATGAAACCTTCTGATGTGCCTCCCGTCTGTTTTCTCCAGAGGTTGCCCTGCCTGGCAGAGAGCCCTGGAGTGCATCAAGGATGATGGGACACTGCCACAGAGTCCAGATTTCACAAACTTAGAAAGATGCAGTAAATTGAATGTAACTTTATGAGACTGTTTAGATGGCAGCTTTGTGATCTTTGAGAAGGACAATCTGAGAGTTAATACCGTTTATCTTAGCTACGTCTTCGGTCTTGGTAATCCAGTACCTTTTTACAGAAGTAAATACCAGGTCTAGAAGTCCCAGTTTTGGTGAATATTTTCACAGTTTTACATGGATGAAATAAGCATGCACAGTAATAATCACACTGTATTGCTACAGCTCTACTTACATGAGGTGCAGCCCAGGAGAATGTCAGTCTGAGATGGAGCCACTGGGAGGAGAAAAGGAAAAAAAAAAGAAAAGGTGAAGCAGTTACTTCTAGGTGATTAAAAGACACGAAAACAAAATTTAATCAAATGTGGTAAATAGAGATCACTTTCATTTTTTTTGTCTTGCATCTCCCTATACCATCTCTGTGTAGCATTTACAATACCCAGTGTTTTCATCCAGTGATTAGAAAATCTGTAACATAATTGTTCATGGTATTTGATGCTGTAATGCCTCACAGTGGGGCTGATGGTTACTTGTGATGTGAATTTAAGATCCTAAATAAAAGCTGTAGATTGATCTAAAAATATACCCATAACTTCCTTCTCCTCATTAAAAATGTCATGCTTGGTGGGTTAAAACTGACATGTAACAGTCCCAATATGAAATATTTGTTCTGTAATGTGAAACCATGATAAATGTCATTTCAATTTGTTACTGTTAAAAGTGGTGGGTTTGGCACACAGTGTCACATTAATTCACTTTACTGAGTATGTGTTTGCTCCTTTGCATGCCAAGGGGAAAAAATATAGAGAATTATATTTTATTGCATTATAAGGAATGTAATATATCTGTCCACTCAAAATTTATAACCACTATTTCAGTGTATCTTTAGATAAGATCCAACTTATCTAAAGGAGAAGGAAAAATAAGTAAAACACTAATTTCCATATGTATTGCAGTAGGAAAAAAAATAAACAGGCATATGTAAGGAATTAAAGAGGTTTGAGCTGAGATTAATGATGGAACAGTAATATTTGTAGAGAAAGGCAAACTTTAATAAGAGTAGATGAGTTCTCCCCTAAAAAGAAAGATTAACTTGTTCAATGGTACTTAATTATGACTGAATTTTGAGGTAAGTAGAATACTTAATCTGGGAAAAATGTTTTAAGATAGCTGTCTGTGCCATTTCATTCTTTTTTGTATTAAAGTTTTACTGAGAGATACAGATCTGGTCTGTAAAAGATCTGATCTCATTCTGATGCACTTTTTGTCTGCTATTAGCACCAGATATGGTTGTTACTACCACATTTTCCAGTCAGGGCTCCCCAGCTCCCCTGCTCTCCTTGGCCTCTCTCTGCCCTCTGTTTGACATCTTGTGGTTGGCATTTAAGGGCCCAAGAAAAACAAACAGTGCAACCAGTATTTTGCTTGCAATTTTAGTTTCATAGTTTGATGGAGAATAGTAAATAGAAAGACAAACTGTTACTATTTTTATGTGGTCTTGGTCCTAAGAGAAAGGCATTTCCATAGCTACCATGACTTTGTGATGTGCCACACAGGTGGAAATGCCCAACACCAACTCTGGTGGCTGTAAAACCCTGCAGTAATGGCTGGCTCATCACAGTCTCTGGCTGGCCTCACTTCTCAAGAACAAAAATAAATCAGCCACAAATCCAGGCAAAGAAGGAGCAGCTGTTCTGTTCATAGTTCCATGCAAATTTAAGTCACATTCAGGGAAGTAAAGGGACAGCTGCCCTGTGCTTTAGAGCAGAGACTGATTGTGGAGAGCTTCCCCTGGTGCCTGTCACTGCTGAAGTCCCACCTGGACACAGCTGGGACACATCTGGAGCTCTGGGAGCTCCAGCTGTGTAAGGACAGGCTGCAGGAGATGGCTCCTCCTGAGTAATGCAGTCCTCCAGTGCTTTAGTTGTGTCCTATGGCCTCATCTCCATGTGGGCATGGGAATCACTAGAATTAGACATGGGAATTGTGGAATTCAGCTGGCACAGTTGCACAAGTTTCTTTATATGCATAGCAATGTGCTGGGGTCTGCATTCCAAGGACCACTGCTGTGTGCCCATGGAGCTCTTAGGGCTGGGCTGGAGAAAGGTTCTGTGGTCACCCAGCAGCCTCCAAAGAGCAGCTTTGCTACTGCTGACCTGCTGCAGCTTCCCAAGGATAACGTGTGACTGACTCACTGCTTTCCCCCTTCCTTACTCAGTAGCCCTCCTGCATTGATTCTTTTGCTTTCTGATCCTTGCTGTTGAAGTGTAATTTCTTTTATGTAATAAATAATGTTTCAGGATTGATTAAATCACAACATGAATCATAATGGAAATGCTGAGCTGTACACGGGGCTCTTCACATCTATATGTCTGTGGAGATGAATAAGAAGTTCTGTAGAGACAGCCTTAAAGTGGGTTTGCAGTTTTGCTGGGAGCTGAACTCAACTGGTTTTTGTTTTAATGTAGTCAGCTTGAGTGGAATAAAATGCTGGGGTTAATCAGTTTGAAATTAAATTGTTGCATGAGCAGAATGAGCATAGTTATTTCTAGATAGCTTAAAGAATGGAGTATGATCTCAAAGGTCATGTGTAATTATACTTTTATTCATGAGGCCTGTGTTTTATATTCTAAGAAATATAATTCATGTATTGTATTAATCATGCAGAATTCTAAATCAGAACATAAAATTTTGCAGTGCTATAATTAAGAGAAATGAAAGTGATAAGGAGTAACAGCTATGTAGCTAATGAGGGAGTTAATTTCAACGTGTGTTTTAGGCCATTAAAGTACTACAAAGCAAGAAGTGCTGCTTTGCCAGCACAAAGCAAAGAAAGGCAGTTAAGTACCACTCCCTTCCCCAGCCAGCAGCACTGGGAATTCTGGAGAGATCCAGCTGTAGTTCCAGCAGGAGCTTTCACAAGAAATGTGCAAGGAGATACTAATCACTGGTGCAGATTGTCCTTTAGCAAGGAAAAAGGTTTCTTTTCCTCCTTCTATTTCTTCTCCCTCCCAGGAGAGTATTCTGCATGTGGACATGAATTTTTCTCTATGCAAACGTTTTTATCCTTTCAGGTTGGACAGAGTTTTACAAAGTTATAAAGCCAAGAGCTCAGGTGTTTTTTTCTGTGTGTCAGGGTCTGCAGGCCATTCAGGACATCCTTGTTCATGCTGTGCTTTGCTTTTTTTTTTTTTTTTCCCTTAAGAAGTCTGAAGCGTTTTCCTTGTGTGGTTTTGCAACACCATTTTTTTTCCCAAACAGCAGGAGTCCTATCACTAGATCAAATTTGGAGTTCACTGCTTCCAACAATTGTCTAATGGATCCACATGTTTACACAGCATGACACTGGCATCCAGATAGTGTCATGAAAGTCTCAATCAGTACTACTGTTTCATGCTTCCTCCCTGCTTAAAAAAAACAAAGGGGAAAAAAAGGGTAGAAAAAAGGGAAAAGCTGCAGGCACTTTTTTCCTGGTGCTCAGGGGAGCAGTGAATGTTTCAGCCACCAGTACTCACTCACAAAAGTTTGGAAAATACTTTCCATCTGCTCTGATTGAAAATGCCAACTCTCAGATATTTTATCAGTACTTATTGTATCAATAAATAGATCTTAAAATCACAGACTCCCAGAGCTGCCTGGGTTTTAAGAGACCTTAAAGATCATTTACTTCAGCCCCACTGCTGTGGATGCACCAGACCAGGTTGCTCAGAGCTCCATCACACCTTGCCTTACTTCCAGGGATGAATGCTACAAAACGGGAGACTGGAAAATAACATTTCCAGACCCAATCCTTTCTTCCTTCCTGAGACTCCCTGCTGAAGGAAAACTTGATTATCTGTGTAGTGCTGTGCCCCTAACTTGGAGCACCCACACCACTGCCCCGATGAAGCTCCAGCTGCTTCTCCCTGGCACTGATGTGTCCCTGTGCTGCTGTAGGCATTCATGGCCTTATGGTGAATCAAATCACCCAAAGGATCTTTCTGAAAACCAGAGTTCCCAGGGACAGCCTCAGGCACTTGGCATTTGTGTAGCATGGCAGGACCATTTGTAATTTACTCGCCCATGTATTTGGCCAAGTGTTTGATTCCTGTTCCCTGTTATTGGATGTAAATAAATCAGTAGCAATTACTTGGCAACAAGCTTCCATGGTCATTTGCTCTGAAGAAACTTAGTCCCTGGTAGCATTAAGTGAAGGAAGGGGGGGTTTGGCTGGGACACCAGAACCTTTCTTTTTTTTAATGCTCCCATGGGATCTTTCACTTCCACACAAGCAACTGCCTGAACTGGCCAAGTGGTCTTGATTTAATGTTGCTTTATGAACACGACTTGTCGCAGCTGCAGGATGTCATAACCTCTATTTCCTTAGCTTAGATTTGAAATCTGGAGCCATATGATTCAGATGAACCACAACTGCCCCTGCTTAATTTAACTTGATGTATTTGTTTTGAAAATACTGTTGTTTGCTCCAAGTTTTAGCTGCTAAATGAATTAAGCTGATCTGCACTGTTAAATGGGGAATACTGACCAGCTTGATTAAAAGCTGCAAAGAAAGCTCCAGTAATCTTTAACTTATCAGTGCCAATGAAAATATTTCATCAGTGTAAACTTAAAAAATCAAAACTTGTTTTAAATACAATAATTAGAGATTGTCCCTGAGATGAATGTAGCTCTGATACAGAAAAAACCCTAATTCTTACAAAAATAATTGTATGTTGTACAGTATTTCAGGGAAGTACAGTGAGCTCACCAAGAACTGTTGCTGCAGACAGGATTCAGAGTACAAGATGATGAGCAGTACTGGGTTGGCTTTGCATCCAAAATTTGATTTTACAGGGCTCCTGTTCTTGTGCAGCTTAGAAACTTTTGCATTTGAAGTAAAGCCAACTGGATTTGTAAAGATACTTATCTTATTCTCTGGCCTCATTCAAATCACCAGAAAATATTAAGGCTGACAGGCCTAACTTTATATGCTTCTCAATTAATATTTTTATGTTAGATTATATTACACACAGATTTGCACAAGTGCCAGGTTTGAAGTCACTCATCTGGTTTCCAAGTGGCAGATGCTGCCTTCACTACCGTATGTCTGCTCTCCACAACAGTAAATATTAATGTCAGAGTTTAGTGTCTTTCTTTGTAACTTGTTGCATTAGAGAAATCTTAATTTACTCCATTTTAATAAGAGACTAAACTTTTCAGTTCTAGGTTCACACATACAGTGTGTGTCAGCTCCCTGTAATTCCTTGGTTTTTTTGGCATTTTGTCTTCTGTTGAATTTAATGTCCTTACAGTTTTGTTGTTTTGTAAATTATTTTTTAAGAGTAACTCGTCTAGAGTAAGCAGGCAGAATAAAAGCTGTGCTATGTCCTTTCTAAACATATTTGATCTTTAAAGATACCTTTAGATGTGTAAAATTTAAAAAAAAAAAGAGAAACAGTCTTTGCCATGGCTGTAGTCCGTTAAATACAAAAAAAACCCAAATATTTCCCCAGCATTTGCAAAGCCACCCTTTTATTGAAGATGTTGAGACACAGCAGAAGTGAAAAATCATCCCAAGAGAATTTGGTTGTGCACCCAGTCACTGAAGGTCAATCTCAATTGCTAATATGTGCTGTGAGATTTTTCTTATTGCTTGTTACATAAATGAAGATTCATTTACAGGCTCTAATTTCTAGAATTATTTTTTTATGATTAAGTTTATAAATATCATAATCTAATTACATTCTTAACTTTCTACAACTGCTTGTTTGTGGTGATATTTTATAAATTTTCTTATTTAATTATTCTTAGATTCTCAGAGAGACTAAACAAAGTTTGAGAGCTGGGATGCTTTCCCAAATGTAGTTTAGAGCTGTTGGACAGTCAGTGAACTGCTTGTGCAGTCTGAAATAGAAGTGGCCCCAGCAGCACCTGCTGGAACAGCATCTGCAGGATGCTAGGTTTGGCAAATCAACACCTGTGTGTGGGTAACGTGCAGGTGGATCAGTGTGAGGGCACCCACAGAGCTGCTCCTAATTGTCAGGTGTGTCTTGTGGAGTGGAAAAGTGCAGAGGAAATTATATTCAAATACTGAAAATTACCTTACAATTAACATGCAATTTTACTTGATGGATTTTGGGCAATTCTACTTCCTGCCAACCTGTATGGACTGAGTGAGGTTTCTTTCCCTTCTCCTATTTCTTCTCCCTCCCAGGGTATTGCAACAAACTGGTTCTGACTTTAGTGTAAGGCAGTGGAGTCATTTTGGAGTTAAAAGCTGGCGTGGGTGTCTGGAGGCAGTGCTGTGGCCTGGGGACTTGGCTGAATTCCATAGCAGTGGTTCCATGACCAGGTGGAGCAGTTTCTTGCACTTCACCATCCCTTCTTTTTTTTGACATGGTCATTGAAAATTATTTATGCACTCAAAGATTTAACCCATCCCATATCACACTGGGCAATGTCCCAGCCTTGAAGGCTGACCTGACTTTATTTATATTCACACACAGAGCTGACATTTCACACATCTCTCTGTCAGAGCTGCAGAGCTGATGGCTGAAGAGCACTTTCTGTGACCTGCTGACAGCTCGATGGCACCATGTGTGCCGAGCTACCTCCCAGGGGGGGATGTGTTTGCCCCCGGCTCTCCTGGCGAGTTGAACGTGGGCACTTTCCTGCCAGCAGCCAAATGGGACCACCTCCAGCCACTGGGATGCCTGCACTGCCCCCTGTGCTGGTACCTGCCTGATGGCACGGGGTTATCTCTCAGCTAAGGACACAGAGCTGCCTTCCAGCCTGTCCTCAGGAGCAGAGGTTACTGACTGGAAGGCGTGCACCTTCCCCCAGAGGGGAGGGATTGCAGAAGGGAGTTGGAGCAGAGGATGGTGAGTGGTGTAGTGCTTGAGCAGGGAGAAGCTGGAGCTGGGCCGAACGTGTTGTTGAGACAGAAAGGAAGAATGGGATTTTGCAACAAGGAGGAAGTGGTGTGGCTGATTTGCCACATCACAGTTCTCAGTGGCCCACCCGTTTGTTTTGACATAAATACCTACTCTGGAGCTATGTCGAGGCACGAAGACGACGCATGCCCTTACACTTGTGATCCTCAGGGTTTGTTGCTGCTCTTTTGAAGAGTGAGCTTCATGTTTTAATGTTTTGTTTGGAGACTCAAGCATTTAGATTTGTAATTCTGCCCTTCTAGCCATTTCCCTGATTTACCTTGCAGAGTAAACATTCTTTTGTTCCGTTTCCCAGACTTCCTTTTCCTTGTCTTTGCTGTTGGCTTAATTTTGAGATATGATACTCAAGTCAGAGGTGTCTCTTTGGGAGCAAAAAAAAAACCCCAACAGCCAAGGGTTTGAGTGAGCTAACTATTTTTTTCTGTTTAGAAGCAGCATCTTACTTTCCAGTATTCTGGAAATCCTCAAACACAGATCCTGCCAAAGGCACTGACTGAAACGGCAGCAGTGCTTAGGAGAACATGCTCAGGTTTTCTGGCAGCTCTTACAAGGCACTCAGAATAAACAGGCACATTGCTGGCAGCGAGTGCCCTGTAGTTTGGAAAGCACTGCTGAAGGCAAATTTGTGAAGAATTTCTTCTTGTGGTTATAGTTCTCCATTTTCATATCTTCTACAGTGGGTCCAGTTTCCTCAGGGTTTGATATCTAGGATCTTAATATCAAATCTGGAATTAATACAGCTGTATTTAGACTCTAAGACATTTGCAGGGTTCATAGCCATAATTCACTGTGTGGCACAGTGGGGAACTCAGTGTGTTTTAAACATTCTCCCCCTGTGCTTGTACAGATTTTTATAGTTGAATTGAGAATTTATAACATGCTGGGTCTCATATTCCAGGTCTGTTTGTTTCTAAATCTATACACAGAACATGGACTAGGTAATAAATTTTTTGCAGATGAAATGAAGGCTGATTAGAATTTTAATATTAAGGAAGGAAATGGCCTTGGGTAGAGCACTACAGAGCAGAACAGGCCTTCTGTTAATACACAAGAGTATTACTGTTTTCTTGAACTTTGCCTTCCAATCCAATTACGACTTGTGCCTAGAAATCATAACTCTCGTGCCTTCCAGTTGATAATGTTGAATGTTATCCTTGTCCAAGCTTATATAATTTCCAGTAGTAAAAACAATCTTGATTGTAAAACTGCTAGATAATATACTCTTAAAACTGAGTTATGGGCAATAGTACATGGTTTTTGTTGATAAACAAAGCACTCATGATGGTATATCAAATTGACCCAGTTCTGTCTCATTTTAAATTAAATTAAATCAAGAGTTTTTTATTGGGACATGCAATTCCTGTGATGACATATTGTGTAACTCACTTCGTGATAAGAATGAAGACAAGCTTTCAGTGTAAATGATTTTTTTTTTTCTGAATCAAGCAAAATAACGGGAATCTCTGTGCTGGCTTTCATTTTAAGCACTTCTGTGATAGCATCATGCTCACAGTATGAAATGAGCTCATCCAAGGAGTACTTCCAGCCAGTTCCCTTATCAGCGTAAGCCATCGTAGCTCAGAGCGTGTCCTCCCGTGTCCTCCTCCCCTGCCCTCACTCGTAACTGGCTTGGACCAGATGCTGCATAATTCCCTGGATCTCTATTTACCATCCCTTGGCTGCACACATCTTTGTTGCACATTTACAGCAGAAAATATTATTACTGAAGTGTGGAATCACATTCTGGTATTACTTCATGAAAATTGATTCTGATTCCTCGCTACTTCAGAGCGTGTTATTAGCATAGTACAACTAATAATTTTCTTACAAAGGGAATGACAATTGTATCCTTGTTTAGATGCTGCCTGTGCATTTATAGAATATAAGTATATGTAGCCAAATGTGGTGGCTAAACTTGGCTGCTTCTCCTGCTGGTTTCTGTGGTTTTGCTTCATTGTCCAGAAAAAGTGACAACATTTTCGACTCTCTTGCATCGATCACCAGGTTTGGTGAGATGTCCATTCTTGGCAGAAAAAGATCAATGCAGATTTGTTTATTTGGGCCTTTGAATTGTATAGCAGACTTCTATCATTTATTATCTATCTCTAAGAAGTTTTATTTATCATTCTCACACCATTAAAACGTCACATTAGTGGCACAGTCTGAAACATATTTATCCCACTCTAAAATCTCAAGCAGTTGTGCACAGGCTGTTATGCCAGTAGGTTTATTTTAGATTTCTTCCCTTTTTTCTTTAATCACTTTTGTAATGTGTTTCAAATGTATGTCTGAGGTTGATTCCTTTTGTGTTCCATCAGGGGCATTTGATTTTGCAGCTAAAAGGATTGAATACTAAATGTTCTTTTTGCATGGGTACATAAGAGCGTATTTTCTTCTTTCAGGCAGAGAAAGGCATCCCTAGGATTTAAGGCCTGATAAAGTAACAAAAAATACCTCAAATCTGAAAAGACTAAAATATTAATGTATTTTTATAATTTGGGATTTTTTATATGGGGGTGAATCAGAGCAGAAAGAACAAACTATATCAGAGATACCATTCCAAATGAAGAAATTAAAATTATTACATTGTGTCATCCACATTGTAAGAACAGTATGGATGAAGTCTGACTTCTTTAGTGATTTTTTCCCCTATATTAGCCCACACGTCTTTCAGTAACCAGAAATATACAGGTTTGTGATGACTTGGTATAATGAATCTGATGCTGAGAAAGAGAATTGTAGTCAAAGATTTTTGTTTCCCCTTTGTTTCTTAAAGTAGAAAAATGCTAATGTTTCCTTTCTTTTCTGAACTTCCAGACTGGAACCAAATTTGATAATACTGTTCCCAGGGTAAAGTACCCTTCACAGATCTTCTTTGTAGAGCTTATGAATTCTTTTGTTCGATTTCTTGCAGTTTCTGGGCACAGCACAGTAAGTTTAGTGTTGGTATCTGCATTAGACTTGGCATTTCAGAAACATTCCAGTTTAAAGATTCTGTTGTGATTCAGTGCTGAAGGTGCAGTGAGTCGGCAGCTCTGGAGAGACTCATTTCTTTCTGGTGCCATATGTTATCTTTGATCAGGAAACCATTTGAACTGAGATGCCTTCAGAAAATAACATGAGAAAATATGGAAGTCCAGACCTTACCAGACAGTTTTGCTGCAAGGGAGGATCCAGCTGTGGTTTTGCCTACAAACACTTTTTATTTGTTGAGTTACAGTTCTTAATTACTCACAATTGGGAGGGATTTCATGTCAGCCATGTGAGCTCTATGAGCATTCAAAACTGAATTATCATTATGAGCTTTCCATTTATTTTTAGTCCTTCCCCCTCCTCAATTCACCTCACTCAAAGGCTGAGGAGAAGGGAATGTAACTGAAGGTCACTTTTTTCAGTAGGCCAAAACACAAAGCCTAAGCCAGTGATCCAGCTGGTATCTTACACTAGAAGCTCCTCAAATAATCCAGGCATCATAGAAAATGCAAACCAAGCAGTTGGTGACACCCAGTGCTCCAAAACTAACGAGTACTGCTTGTAGTGACAGACAGGCAAGCAAAGTGCTCCATCATGTGCCAGGAGCAGTGTTCCTGTCCCTAACCCTGGAGATCTTCCTACCCAAAGTGGTACCTGCCCTGCTCCGTGGTCCTTAAATAACCAACCAACTGCAGAAGCCACATGTGTGTAACCCAGAGTGTCCCCATGAGCACTGAAAGAATTTTACAGCTTTGTCAGACACTTCTCCACCTAAGAGTTTCCGTAAGAACTGGTGGGAGTGCAGCTAACACCTTCACCCATCATTCTTCCTGAAGGATGGTGCTATATCCAATGCTTGTTCAGGCAAAGACATCCTAATCTTATTGTAATAGGTTCTAATTATTCACTTCTGCAAGATCCCTGCCTGGGAGTCACCACAAGCCAGATATACTCTGTGAATGATTATCCCAAGAAGTTCTTAATTACTGTGGAGTCACTCCAGCTCTTTAAAATGTATTGCCTGTACTGATACCATAAATCCATTTCCCTCTCCACTTGCTGTGGAGCCCTTTGTATCCTGGGTTCTGTGTTAATGAAGGCCCAGAAGTGCTGCTGTGGCTTATCCCTCATGCTGCTTGTTGTCATCTACAGCTGAGCACGTGCCATGGGGACAAGGCTACAAAAGACACTGATAACCCAGCAGGTCAGGTATTATATGGCCTAGTTTTTAAAATTCTGATTTATCATTGTGGAGAAAGAGCCACAAAAATGCTATGGAATTGTCTGTCTTTGTAGTGGATTTTGTGGCTTCCTATTTGCAACATTTGTTGCAAATAAATTTTTGCACTTTGGCCAAAACAAGACTGTTTTTATGACTTTACTTCAAAATGTGTTGAAAGCTTATGTTGCTGTGTTATTTATTGTACAGCACTTAAATAACTTTATATACTGAACATATGCTAAAGCAGAATTCACAAATGGCATCTCTCTCAGTGTAATTTAAGAATTTCAGAGAACCTGCAGTTGGTGTCCTACTGCAACCACAGAACTTTGCAAGGAAGACGAAAATTCTAAATTCTAAAAGTTTTGGGACAGAATTAGAAAAATTATAAATATTTGAAATTGTGACAGTACCAGGAACATTAAGCCTAATTTGACTGAAATCCAAATACAAACCTTAATCTAAGAAGCTAAAAGGAAAGTAATGAAAGATACAAGGCTTTTACTAGGGATGAAGGATTTTCGAAGCCTTTAGAGGTCTGTGTGCTCTGTTATATGGGTTATGTTTCTGACACCTCCCAATGTGGATCTAAAGTAGTTTTTTTATTTAAAAAGGAAAGATATACAGGCAGTTTGGCAGCAGATCTACTCTCTGAATAGATAAAAATGCCTAAAAAACTCTTTGACAGTTGCTTGTAAGAGGAGCTGTATTAGATATTTTTCTCCTTTTATTTCTAGTAAATTTATTGGCTGAACAGCTGAGGAGGTGTTTCAGGCTAATTATCCATTTTCAAGCAACAACTGTGTCTCAAGTCTTTTGATCATGTGCCAGTTTTAAACTGAAAACAAACCTTGATATGACTGCACTTTTCACTTCTTTAGATTTTGTCTTTTGTAGTTAGTCAGAACTTTTGTATAGATTTTCATATGTATGCTCCTACTGTCAAATGTGTGTTCCTTTTACCTAAATGACATAGACATCCTAAACCAGCTCTGCTTACTTAAGTGGTAGAGTGCCTTGCCATATCAGTTCTTACAGCATGTATGTCTTTTCCTGTTAAAGCACTCCTATTCCTAAAACATTTCCCATTATCACTGGTGTCCTGACAGCAATAATCTCTGAGGAGGTCTAATCTGAGATCAGATTAAAAAAAACCCTAAAAATTCCTAAAATCCTGTGAGCTCAATTTAACTTTTGTTCTATGGTGACCAAAGGGTAAAAGAAACCCTTTTAAATAAATTTGTTCTCTTTCTAAATAGATAACTAGCCAAATGCATTTCAAGTATTTGTTCAACTGATCAAATATTGCTTTAGGTTTAGAAAACAACCAAATGTTTGAAGAATTAGACATTTTGTACCTGAACAATTCTCTGTGTCATTACTTCTGCACTGATGACCCTAAGTACTGTGTTCAAAATAAAAGACCCTTTCCATGAAAATAAGTCAGACAGATGTTTAAATTTTTTTTTTTTTAATTCTTCATGAAACAACTAAACTGTGAAAGTGCACACTCTTTATTTTATCCTTAAGAGAGTCACACCAGTGTGTCAAGTTTAAGTCATTACTTCTTCTGTAGATACACTGATGGGCTGAAGTACATATATATATGTATATACATATATTTGGCAGAAACATAACTTGATAGTTGAACAGTAGTTTGAATTTGGAATAAACATTAGTTTGAATTGGAGATAAACACGTTTCTATGTGTGTGGGTTCAGAAAGCAGAACAGTCTGTCCTGACACTAAATAAACACAGTTCCCAGGTGGAAATTCTCAAGTAAGATGTCGATTAACTTCTAACTCAATGGCTGTGCTTTAAGATCCTGGCAGTGTTTGAATCACTGGTATTAGATACCATTCTTCTTCTGCTCTGGAAGTAGAAGCTGTGAACTCCTTTTTCACTCTGTTAGGGTAAGATTTTCTACTAATTAGCTAATAACAGGAGTGGACTCAGAGACACGTAGGCACGTCAAAGACATTTTTGCATGCTACCTATGATGAAGAGTTTTAAATAGACCAAATTAAAGTTTTAGCAGTAAGATATCAAAATCTTGGTTGATTCTTAGAACTGCTCTGTTCCGTTCTGCTGGTAGTGTCTCCTATCACAGTGTGCCCACTGTGAGCTTACAGACTTGGGTGATAATTGGATGTTCTGTTTACAGAATTGTGAGGCTTTTCTAAAGGTTCCTAGAGCTGAATTCCTAACAGGCCACTTAGTTTTGAGTCATTGCTGAACTGAATGTTGTGATGCAAGTCGAAAAGCAAAAGCAAAGGGAAGGACAGGATGGCAACACTTGCTGTTCTTGAGCTGCCTTGACCACATCTTGCAATATGTTTTTATTTGTACAGTATATGAAGATAACGTGTTTTCTTTATTATATTAGGTATCTTAATGAAGTTATGGGTATGAGTTATTATTAGATGGCAGCATTTATTTGTTTAATTAGCTAAATGATACAAGTGAAATTTCATTTTGAACTCAGTCATCATCTGTTAAATTGCTGGAGCAGTTCAATGATTGACTGCTACCATTACCCACTTCAGAATGAGCAAGGAAACCCATGAAGTACAGAAGACTTGTTTCTGATGTGTTTATTGAGCTCTGATGGGCAGGCAGTGAGTGAAGGGGATTTTCCTGCTCATTTGACACTGCAGGAAGCAGACCAGCATCTTCTCAATGGATTTGTACCTTGAAATGGCTGCAAAACCTTGACAGCTCCAATGGGAGCTGCCTGTTTGTTCCCTGGCTGTGCCTCAGAGTTTCTGATGGGCAGGTAACCAGAGTCTGTGCTGGACAGGGAAACACTGCAGGTCAGGAGTCACAGCTCCAGCAGCCAGAAAACATCAGCCAGAGGAGAAATGAACTGAACCAGCAGCTCACCTGAGACAGAGCGGAACCTCCCTTTGATACAAGTACTCTCAGTATTGTGGAAAGGTGAGTTCTGTACACTGTAAGACATTTATTAATTGCTATATTGGTTGTCTGTTGCCATTTTTTTAAATTTACTTGCCTGCATCTGCAATAAATCAAAATTATATTTTTTTAATAATATGAAACACATGAGTTCAGGCCCTTAGAAGCAAAAATGATGCTTTCTGCCTTCACTAGACCTCTACAGTCATTTTGAAATTAGAGGGAAATAATTGAAAGCCCAAAACAGCAATGCATGATGTTACTAAAGAGCAACAAATACCAAATGATCTGTGGTAATCTGAGAGTTGACAAGCTGCAGTTCATCACCCCAGTATGTAAAAGGTAGGATACACATAGCAACATTACGTATTTTACACTTTCACGTTTATTTTAAGGAATGGTCTCTTCAGCCAGAGGGTGCAAAAAGTGGGATCCCACAAGCTGCACCTCCACTTGCTTCCACCTTTGTGTCACCTCCTCCTTTTGCTGGCAGAAATGTTCACAGTGAATCAAATTAACAAACTGATTTAGTAATAAAGTAACTTTTGTGAGGGGACAGAGGGTAATTTTCGCCCAAATGGGTTACAAAACTCTGCAAACACTTGTGCCAAGGAAGAGGTGGGAGATGGGGAGTGTGTCTTTCAGCAGCAGTACTGACTTATGCAGGTTTAAATTGTTCCTAAAACTATTACCTGAGATTTTTTATTCATAAGTGTAAAGCTTTCTTTAGAGCCTTAACGGCAGCACTTGGTTGTGTAATCTTTCACTGTAAGCAGAATATGCTCCATCTAATTTATAAGCCCATTGTTTGTTCCACTGCAGTCACTATGTGGCTGTATCTCTTCCATTAAGTCAATAATCTCTATTCCATATAATGTGGGTATTCTAGTGTAAGGCAGGCAAGGAAGAAATCAGAGCTCTGTGTAATGACATTAAGCTTTTAGGTTACAGACAGAGTAAAGGACTCCCAGCTGCTTAACATATGCCCTCTGCCTGAACTCGCTTTATCACTTGGTATCTGACTGCTCTCAACATATAAAAAGTTGCTGTGATTGATAGTTGGTTATACAGTATTTGTAAGGGTGAACTGAATCATTATGTGTACAGATTCAGGAATACAGAAAAATAAAGCTGAAAGAAGAACAACAAAAACTCTGACATCTTTCCCATTCATTAAGCTTTCCTAAGGCAACTGTTTTTGTTTGCAGGAGTTAGTGGTTGCTGGTTTTTCTAACTAGCAATTGCTGAGTGATTTAGAGTACATCTCTGCTCTTTTGTTTGGATTTCATTTGTGAAACCATTTAGAGTTATAAAACTGTCAGCTTAAGAACATTCTATATATTTTGCCAGTGAGGGCCTCCTGTATGCAGAGTTTATGCATTTCTCTCCATTTTGGGTGCTGTTTGAATTCTCAGTATATATCACTGTTGTTCTTTTTCTGGTTGTTCAAATAATTCCCACTGCCTTCTTTAGAGCAGCAGGAATCCTTGAAGTAATTATGAAATTGTATCTCAGATCAGATATTGCTAACCACAACATCTCACCCTTGGCCAAACCTTGCCCAGCAATTCAGTAATAGAATGTTCTGCTGATGCTTAAAAACACTTGAAATTTAGAAACCCTGACTCCAACTAGAATTGAATCATGCACCCAAACATCAGAAAGCATAGACCAGAATGGTTAATTATGTTAATTACAGTAGTTAAACCACGGTGTGGTACCTTTCTAAACTCTCAGATGCCCTAAAATAACTACAAGCCAGTTGAAAAATGTTATGCAAACTTTTATTACCTACTACTTGGAGCTTTGCTCACTGTTCCTCTGCTGCAGAATTCCTTTGGTGGTTAAGCTCAGCTTTCCATTTTGTGGAAGCTGTAGGGCCCAGGTCTATTATCATTCTGCACAACCTCAATCTTTGCTGACCTTGCTGCTGGCTCTGTTTCATGTGTTTTGTGTATTTATTTCAGATTTTCTATTCCTATTTTTCATAAAGTATGGCAGACTTTAAGTCATCAAGTACTTAAATTACATAAATCTGGCTGTGACAACTTTCTGTAACTTGAAAGTTGGAATCTATAATGAATTTTCACCAGTTACTGTTACTGGATGCTTGGTTGGTCATGAACAGTGGGAGGTAAGCCAGTGCTTCAAAACTGCTTTGGAATTTTTGGAGTCAAAAGTTTTTAAGGTTCAATGACAGATTTTATGAAAGCCTTAAATAACTGAAGAGTTCACTCAGTGAATCTGGAAGAATCTGTGCAGGAAGTACAATGTTTTGTCTTTGCTTTCTTAATAGAAAAACAGGTTCTGATTTTCCTGGCTTCCCTAATTTTTCCAGAGATCCCTGTTGTCCTTGACTTCACATTTCAGTAACCATGCTTCCTGCATCCCTGGCAGGAGATCTTATCTCCATTTTCCACCTTATGACCTTCCAGTACAATTTTAGCTCCCAGTAATGCAAGGGAAAGCATTATTTTTTAAAGAAAGTTTAAAAAAAGAAATGATAAGGAAATTTCTTTGTGAAACTTGATTTTTTTTGTCTCCTTTGGAGACTGCAATTTTACTTAACATGTTTTAGGAAACATATTGACTTTTACTTCAGTCTTCAACAGAGAAGTATCATATCTGCTTGCTCATTTCACATTCACAATAATGGAATGTTTCTCATTTAGGCAGAATATTTTCATTTTAATTTTAGTTTAATTTTTCTGTATCAAAGTATATTTTATTGTTTGCAATTACAAAAAGAAATATGAAGCTTTTCTATTGCCATTCAACAATGAATTATAACATCTTGGCTTTTTTCCAGACTACTTAATTGTTTAAAATTTTGTTTTGAAGATCAGGGTTTCCTTTGAGATAGACCTTCCATTTGCTGTTTCTCTCTCTTCCTTTGCTCTCCTTTTTAAAAGGAGATAAACTACTTCATAAACTACTTCACTTCCTAAGCTGTGCAGTCTAATCCCACTGTAGCCATTATCCCTATGCACTATGGAAATGTTGACTCTTGGTTCAGTAACAACTCAAACCTTTACCTTTGACCATCTGCATTCTCTCATGGCCATCTCCAGTCCTGTGCTGCCCTGTGTGCCATGAAGAAGTTCCTTGTTGGTCCTATCTTAACACTTTCTTTTGATCCCTGCAAAATTACATGATAACAGAACAGGTATGTGATAAGCTTAATCCTCCTGTTGCTGAGTCTAGGCTTTCTGGTATTTCACATATTATTTCATCTGTAGTTTTCCATTCTGTATTGTACTTAACTTTAAAATTACGTGGGCATCTGTTGCTTCCTGTTGTATTTATACTTGGTTTATTAAAGATGTAAAATACAAATTCAGCAGGTAAAGCCTGACTTTAAAACTATCATGAGTTGTAAATTTTGTTTATGTAAATTCTAGTACTTATTTTATAAATATGCTTAAGCTACTTATTATTGAAATGCAAATTAATACAATTTGATTTTAGGATAATTTTCAAGATGCCTTAATTCCAAAATAAGCAAACACTACCAACACCTTGTTTTGTGCTGCTTTTACAATGATGCTTTTCAGTGGGGTATGCTGGAATACAAACAGGTTTTATGGAGCATTTTTACTAAACAGTCAACAGGTTTTAATTTAGCTTCTTAAATCATAATTGTTTTTCAATTTTCTGCTCTGCCTCACAAACGCATAATGAAGGCACACCTGATGCTATAAAAACCAGATGTCATTTCAGTATTTTCAGCTGTGTGATAAATTTGGAGAGCTTAAAAGTTGTTATCACAGATGTATAGTTACCAGAGATCTCACAAGAACAGAAAGCATGTAAAGCATTGCTAAATATATAGGATTTTTGAATGTGTTGCACTTTATTTTCAAAGACTTTCAAAATTATGGATGGAATTTTCTTAAGGAACTTTCAGGAGACCATTTTAAACTTACAAACAAATTCAAATTCTTTCTCCCTGCCAGTCATGTTAAGTACCACTTGCACTTGCTCATGGGGATTTGAAGAGCAGCACGCAGACCTGAAGGAAAGTTCGATTGTGTAATTCATGCCAGCTCTTAAAAACATTCCTCCCTTACCATTCTCCTTGAGAAAGAACTTCTTCAAACAGGATGTTCAGTGGCAACTGAGCTGTGCTTGAAATACAGTTTTATAGTACTTGTTTCTTTAAACATTTTCTAATTCTGCATGCAGGTGTTCAAAGGTTTCTTAGTGGAAATGACATATATTTAGAAAAAGGATCATTTCACACAAATTAATTGTCACAATATCAATCATCCGTCTCTGGTTATCACTAGGCAGGAAGTCAAATGCAGAAATCAGTAATGCCCATCACATTTCTTCCTTATTTTGTTTAAGGTGTCTCTCTTTTCTCAACCAAACTGAGAGTCCAGTTCTCTGTCTTCCAAACTATTTAGCTGATTTTAAAGCAAACCTGTGCTCAGGTTATTGATACCCTTATACTGCTCGGGATGAAGGTGCAGGACAGTTGAGAGGCTGCTCATGTTCCAAGTGCTGCTGTGGGTGTCTATTTTAGGGTGACTGAATCATGAAATGATCACATTCTGCTAAAGAAATGAATCCTGCCCACTCCATTTCCCTGAGTGTCTTCTCTTGGGTCTTGTTCTCACAAATTGAAAGTTGCGTGTTCCTGCCTACGTGTGCATGTGCAGCTGAGTGTATATAAATGCAGGTATGGATCAAACAAATTCTGGAATATTTTGCTTGGTTTTGAAGAAGGTCTTGGTATAACTGAGTAAAACTGGTGCTGGTTTTTACTAAGAAATTCAGGAAAAAAAGTTCTGCTAGGTCTGAGAGAATCTGGAGGGTTTGAGAGTAGTGTGTATGTCCCAGGACATTCATTCCCTGTAGCTATACATCCTGTTAACTGCAGCTGAAGACAGTGACAACTTGTTGGTAAGGAGGTATGAAGTTTTTTATGGGTTTTGTTGATCTTGTTTTTAACAAAAAATGTCTTCCTAAGTCAAATACAAGGATTCCTGTTTGTATTGCAGGGAAAACCACCTTTCCTATGGACCAATAACATTTATTTTCTACTTAATATTTAATCTTCAGCTTCACTAATCTTTCCCATAAATGGCAAAAATGTACCTTCTCCAGCTGTATGTTAATTATGTTCCATTTTTAAGTCAGAATGGGTACATTACAGAGAAGCTGTCAATTTGAGACTGAGCAAACTAAATATACTCAGCTGAGTGAATCCAGCACTGTGAACATGAACCACTGGTATAAATAGGAAAGGAGACACCTTGAAGCTTTACCATATTCAAGAAGTGTCAGATCATGTTCATTTGAAAGGGATGGCAACACTCTTTTCCCCCCAGTGCAGGCGTGAATATTGTTTCACTGAACACAGGCTGTCCAGGTGTTCAACAGACTCTTGTGTTTGCACCCTTAATGCTGAATTTCAGCATTTTTTGAATGGCCATTCAATTTGGTTTTTATAATCACAGATCTTTTCCTTCATAAAGACTTACATGGGGGATATTAAAACAAAGTGTCAGTCCTTCCACCTTTAAAATACTTCCATCTAGTTTTCTGACTGTTTCAAAACCTTATGGACTGGTTTCAAACAGCTCTTTTACCAACAAGGATTGCTGTAAGGACAATTGCCATGAACTATTAGGAACTCTTGCTTTTGATGAAGATGTGTTTCATTGTTGAGGACAAAGTACTCCCATTGATTTGGGACCTCCAAGACTGATAGAAACATGAGGAATTGGTTCCCAATAGTTCTTTTCTTTTGTACCCAACTCAGCAAAGCAACATGGGATTCTTCCAGAGGCAGAGTCTGAAGGATAGGTCACTGTGCACAGAATCAGCTATAATAACATTGACAGGCCTGAAAAACCCTGGTATGACTGCTAGAATATCCATATTTGATCACAACTTCTGATGGAGAAAATACATTTCTTTCTATGTTGTGTGCTTGAAAAGAAGATATTCCATTAACAGTGGTCACTCATGCCACTTGGCTCCTGAAAAATGCATCACTATGAACAAAAATATCCCACATTTTAAAGGTAATAATTCTATTTTTGATGAGGGAGTAATGGGAAGGAATATCACTTGAGCTTGAGAATGTCAGTACAAGCAGTATGTGTTGTGTAAGTCCCACCTGAGCTTTCCTTGTCTGAAATGTTAAATAAAGACTTTAATGAGTTCCTCTGCATAAGGATAAATTTAGCTCCAAGAGCAGTGCAAAGCAGACTTGTTGATTGGTGTGGGAATGATTGCTGTGATTCCTGAGCTATAAAGGTGCTGTCATTTCTGCAAAGGATCTGTGCAGGGGAGGCTAAACAGAGAACTGACTCTGCAGAATGAATTGTGGGTCTGTGGGTATGCCCAGAACTCCATGTAGGATCCTATTCTATTATGAATCATAACTTTGCTTTTTTGTTGTAAATGATTGTTCTTTAATTACACCTTCAGCTATAATTTTGGAATCCTTTTGTGTGAAAAGTTCAAAACTGGATTAATAAATTGGTCTAGAAACTTCTTACTATTTAAATACTGCCTCAGCTATTTTTGTAGCTTTATCAGAACAGTTCATGCTTCAACTTACGGCATTTACTTTTGGTCATGGGGGTGTTCTCCGAGTCATTCTTTAAGTGGGTGCGTCATCCATTTCTGTGTGACGTGCAAATAACAAAATGACCCTTTATCAGTGTGTGTTTTCCAAGGAAAGAGCAACGCTGCACCTGCAGATGCACATCTGCACTTGCTGTACTAAATTCCTGCATTCTGTCTGCTGGTACTGAGCTGGAGTCTCTTCTCTCTACCTTCAGACTTTGTGCCCTACAGGCTGTGGATAAAGAGGTTCTGAAACATTTAAGTGGCAGTGGAGGCATCCAGTCCCTCTCCAGCAGTGAGCATGTGTGTTGCTGTCAACATCTCCTGATGACCAGCGTGAGGGGGACAAGCACTGTTGCTCTTGCTCCACAGGCACCTATTTATTATCTGTCCCAGTGAATTCCTGTCTCTGCTGGAGAAGAGATGGAGTTATCGTTATTTTTGCTTGCCTTGCGGAAGGCAGGCTTTGATTTCACTCTCTGTGTCTCACTGAGGTCTACGTAAATCATCTGAAGTTGGCCAAAAACTTGAGAAGAATGTTGTAATCTACAGCTGTTATCTGTGCCTTCCCCATTTTTATTGGGGATAAAGCCTGTTTGCATTAGGGTAAGGGCAAATACACACGTGCTGCATAAACCTGTGTCGGTCGTTCCTAAACAACGTGCCAGAAATCCCCCTTGGCTGTGTTAACAACTGATTGCCAAGTTCTTTCTGACAAAACAATCAGCCTAGCCCCCGTGCATGCACGCTGCAAGTCGCGGTGCAGGGCAGCACATGGAACTCGGTGCAAGTATGTTCTGTATGTGGCTGCTATGGTGATTAAAATACATAAATAAAATAGATAAATATGGACCATATTAGAAATCCATTAGTGGCGCTCTCTCAGATAGATCACAGGCAGCTCCAGCGTGCGGGGTCAGCCGCGTTCCCCTGCTCCGAGCGGGCCCGCGTGGAGCGGCAGCTCCTGGGGGGGCTGCACTTACGCAATGGCCCTGTCCTACCTTGTCAGCTCGCAAATTCAACACAAAACGGGTAAACAAAGGGCTTTTGTGCACGGTTTATAGTTCAGTGAGGATTAGTGGCCTGACACGGTTCTCAGACGGGACAAGCTTAGCGTTAAGTCGCCCGAGGTTAACGAGGGCGGACGTGGGGCAGACTGTGCAGGCTGGAGCACAAGGGTCTCTGGGCTTTCGGACGCGGCACGGGGGATTGTCAAAAGCAGGTTCTGCTTACCTGGGTTGGCGTGTCCGTCACGTGTTCCGGCGTTCCAGGTGCCTCAGGATGTGGATGATCTCAGGCACTTGCTCGCAGTCCGTCCCGCAGCTCCACAGGTCCCCTCCGCCGGCTTGGACATCCTACCCTGTTCGTGGGCTCCGGCTGGATCAGATTCCTGCTTTGCTTCTCCCTCTCACCTTTTAGCATTCTCTGACCGTAAAATCCATCCCTTTCCTGAAATGCAGAACGATGCACTTGTCCAATGAAGTTTTTCCAGGCGGGATTCAAATTCCGAACAAGCCTTTCATTTCCTCCGCGCTGGGGGGAGAGCGAAGGCAGGGAGGCGAAGGAAAGCGCTCGCTTCCTTTAAATCCCCACCAGCGTCTTCCCAGCGCTGGAAGCGAAGTAGCTTGTCATGGTGATCTTCGGAGTTTAACTTTAGAGGGGGAGGGAGAAAGTGGAAAGCAAACTGAATGCTGTAGTGGAGATTTCTCTCTTCCCCCACTGGGCCCCTTGCCGACTGTTTTTATTGATTTCAATCACTGGAGGCTCGCTGGCTCTCAGAAGAAACACTGTGTAATGTGTTCTTTCCTGGCTTTCATTAAAGAAACTCAATGCAGTGCGGTCACGCTGCCGAGCTCGCCTGGCAACCTGCCTACACCCTGTGGTACCTCTTTCATTGGAGGAGATCGAGCTCGTGGTTTGGGGTTGGTTTATTTATTTTTTTTCTAATTCTCCAGCAAGGATTTCAAAACAGCCTCTGCTCTGCTTCTACCTCCTCTCACAGCCCAAAGCCTTTTTAAGCCTCAGAAGAAATTGTCAGCACCACTAAAGGGGGCGACTTTGGTGGCAATGAAAGCGCCGAGTGCTGCGACAGTCTCGTGCTCCTTCTATTAAAATTCCTCTGCGTTTCTGGGGAGGGGTTAAAAGGGCTGTGTGTAAGCCACAGGGATGTGGATACAAATGATTTCCGAGGGAGTTCTTTTTTTTTTTTTCCAGTTCCGTGTTCTCCTGATTCCTTAACACGGTTTAATTAAGAGTAGGGGGAGTAAGCAAAATCCTTCAGCAAATATGTGAAAATTCCTGGCCGCACTGTAGTTGCAAATGAAGCAAAGCTGCATTCCCCGAGTCTGCAGTTGTGGTGGTGTCTCAAGTATTTCTGTTGTACTCAGGGCTGTGATACTGGTGGAGAAAAATGAGAAATACAATACGATCCTAATTTATGCCTCAGAACTTAATCTGCCAGAACACAGGAGTATGTACTTTATAGGACTAACAGTCTATAAAGTGGAATTCAACAAGCTGCATTCTTTAAGTTGTGTATTCTGTGTGCCTGTAAATGCTTTCATGTAATTCAGTAAATTGTTCAATTTCTTCTTATTCAGCAGTTGCTAATGATAGCACTTTATGTGCTCTTCGCAATTGGCTGTAAATCTGAGACATGCAAAGATCACACAGTTGTAAATTAAACCAGGTTTCAAACTCATCAAGGTGCATCTATTCTAAATTACAGCTGCAAGTTTAGGGTGCTACCTGATCCCTTGTGTTCCTGAGATACTGTAGCTGTATACACAAGGAGGCTTTAAAAAAAAAACAACTAAGTCCCAACATTTACATGACCACAAAAAGAATCCTTTCCTGGAACAGAAAGATAAAAAAAAGCTGTTCTTACTTCAATCTGGTTTCCTGCTGAACTTGTTTGAGGCTTCTCTGCCTGGGTTGAATCTACAGAAAGCTTTCCTAATCAACTTAATATAAATTACTGGCAGTGTTTTTGTTGTGAGGAGTTGAGATTCTACAAACACCTTGCTTTTACCAAAAATGTCATATTTTCCTTTGAGCAGTACATAATTTGTAAAAGTCTTCCTGTGTAAGCGCTAGAGACATTGTATAAAGAGTACTTCTACATGTTGCTTTTTATTTAAAATTTGCTTTCTGCATGATAATGAAATTTCAAATGCCCTCTCTGGTCATACTTCTTCTTTTCATGGAATGCTAAATAGTAGAAAATAATTATTTAAATTTTGTATGGCCTTGAACTGTTTTATGCAAATTCTCTAGCTGTAGTTGTAGCACAACCCTTTGGCCAGCCTTGGATAGTAAATAATTTGTCAATCTTTCTTTTATGAACCTTTTGTCTAAGGGTCTGCCAGCCTTTCTTCTCTGTGGGTTTTGATCTGTGTTTATAGATTCCGCTTTTTGTTTTTAGGCTGGCAGATGGCCAGTTATTTATCTGGGTTCATGTGCATTGTGTGAGGCAGAAACAGGACGTTTTGCATGCTGATGTTGTCCACAGGGCATTTGGGGGGCAAAAGGCTGCTCCTAAGCAGAAGCCATTATATGATGTGTCAGTAGCTCTTGGTCAGTGAACAAAGCCCCTTTTGACATTTCTCTATGTTAAAAGTTATGAAATAACATGAGCTTCGTGAACAAACAAGGTGATACAATGCTCCTACTATGAAATAAGCCATATAATCCATTTCCCCTCCATTTTGAACTCTCTGGAGTTCAAAAATTTGATGTCCTTTTTATATGTTTGTCACTGTTATTTAATTCTTTGAATTTCTGCTGTTGCTTGCTTTGCTGTTGTACAGACTTCTGGTGCTGCACTGGGAGAAAAGGATAAAAGGATATTGGTTTTGGAGGAGCTGGATTCACTGGTTCTAATAAATAGTGAATTTGGTGTTGTGGCTTGGTTTGTGGTTCCTTCTATAGGTTTGGCAGCAAAGCCAAAACCCTGATCAGGCAGGAAGTTCAGACCTACAGAGATGAATCCCAAAGGCAGAATGTCATAGATGGGTATTCTGTTCACTGTGGCAATTCCTCAGAGTTTCTGACTCTGCCAACATTATTGTGTGCTGGCTTAAGGACAGCCAGGGGTGCAAATGTGGGAATTTTGAAGGAGTGAGGAGGAGGAACAGAAGTCTTTAGGAGATATCTTCAGTTCTACTTAAGTGTGCGGCCATCAAGGACTGGAAGCAAATATAAAAATGCACTTAGTGCTCTGTGGAAGCACAGCACAATTAGTTTGCTGTTATTAGTGCTGTTATTCCCTTCTTGGTGCTGCTTGCTCAGCTATTGCAGTTCATAGTCCCCTGGGAGTAGAAGCTTTTATGCAGATACAAAAACTGCCCTCAAAAACAGCACCAGTTTGGTTCTGCCACTCTCCAAACAGATCAGGTATCTTCAAGGGAAACTGTACATCTTTTTGCTAGTTTCTCTTACAGTTCTAGTTGTATTTCTCTGTTCTGTATTGCTTAGCAGGGCTGCTTTATAGTATTAAACACTTCCTGTCTGTGTGAGCTGGCTCCCCATTTATGATTGTAAGCTCACTTCTAAGGATCATTTATAAAATGTTTCAAATTTGTGCAATATTTCCAGATTACAAAGAATGATGGAAAACTTCAACTGGTATCTAAAAGTGCTACAGCTGAAGCCTCCAGCTATTTTGAGTCAGATGTCTTGGACTATTTAGAGCATATTGCTATATTTATACACAGTTCAGAAAGTTGGAGACTGGCATTGATGAAAGGCAGCGTATTGGCACCCACAGCACTTTGCCAGCAGATGGACATGGTATGATACAAACTTTGGGAATTTGCTTGCTTATATCTCCCTGCCTGTGCAAAGCTGACATGGGCTTTTATGAGCAAAAGTGTGAAAGATTTGGGGTATGCCTTTCACTCAAAAAATGGCATCCAGTGGCAATATCCCTTTTAGCACCTTTTCAGGCCTTCTGGAAAGTTTACAAGTGGAAGACTCCCACCTCCTTAATCACAAGAAAACACTGGCTCTCCTCTGAATGTCATTCATTCAAGTGTGCTGACCTGGCCTGACCTTGTTTAGGTTGAGATCTAATGAGCCCACAACCCAAGGTGGTGTGGTAGCTCTCAGCAGGCTTTGCAAATAAGCAAGTGCTGTTTTTCTGTGTGCATGTGGTTTAAATTTATCATGTCAATAAACAAGTGTCTCACATGCTCAAATAGGGACTTTACAATGTTGTAGTTAAGGCTAAATTGTAGCGCTACAAATTGTGATGTCACTTTATAAATATAGAAGGAGCCAACCTGGAATATTTATGACCTCAAAACAATGAAGTCCTGTTGGTGGGGTTTTTTAGTTTAAATAATGCCATAACACTAAAACTCTTAATCCAAATGGGTCACAAACATCTTCCAGATGAACAGTCACACTAATGGTTTGGGGAAAACAAAATTAAAATCACAGGCTGTTGATTTAAGGAAAGGAGAGGTGCATCAATAGATTATTAAATAATAAATACAGCTAGGATTTTAATTCCAGTGGAAGGTTTGGTTTTGTTTTCTTTCAAGACCCCAGATTTGGGGGAAGATTTTTTTTTTAATATAAATTGCTATTAAATTACCCTCACTGATAAAATCACCCTCAGCTTCAGTACGGACTACACCACCAACGTAGGTATTTTCTGAAGCACATAACACCTGAGGTTTTCAAATTAAAAACCAGTCTAGGACAGACTGTGGCACATCCTATTGAATTAACCAAGTTGACCTGGATGGATAAAAGTATATTTGGAACTGGACAAGTTGTTTGAGCTGTTGTGAGGACTCTGTCAGTACCTGTGCTGGGAGTCCCATTCAGAGGCTGATTGATCCAGTTTTCCCTGGATGATGCTGTGGGGCAGCAGAACGTTCCTCCAGCTGTAAATCCCGACCCTTTCCTGCCAGGACAGCCCTGCAGGAGAACAATGCTCCTGTGTCAGACAGCCCACAGCCCATCCATGCTGGAAACAAACGTTGTTAGGGCTTGGTATTTACGTTGGGACCTACAGAGAGGGAGCAACTTGTTTTGTTTTTAATGGAGCAGTCAGGGAGAAGGATAAAAAGCTTTTTGATAATGCGAGGAATGTGGGGAGGGGGGGAAGGGAAGTTACCAAGATATGCATTTACTGTAAGTATGAAGAAGCAGAGGCTTCTTTATCAGACTGGCTCTAATGATGTGCCACAGTCACTTTATTTGAAAGCTTCATGGCTCACAGAAAAGTAAACAAATTCATTACATTATTTTTAAAAGAAGATTAACTGTAGTGTGTCGTCTGTTGGACAGCTGCTGTAGTAATCTTTTACAAACACTTTATAAATGACCACCCTCAGTGTTTTGTAGGGCTTTGTGTGGCTGGATTGTTATTTTAGTAAGTACCAGGGTGGCTTTTCAAATGAAAACGTTGTTTCCTGTGTAACAATTCAATTCTACCTTCACCCTAAATATTATTTTGTTCTCAGCATGAACTATAAAATGTCTTCTATACTAATGCAACATATGTTGCTTTTTTGCATGTGTTTGCAATGAATGCTGGCCTTTCCATAAAAGTACTTAAAAAGTATTTTAAACAAGAAAAAGCAACTCCACTTTAGTGTCCTACTTCCATTAGTTCTGATTTCTGCTTTCTTAACCTTTCTTCAGTCTGTGAAAACACCAAGCTGAAAAGATGAGTCAGAGTCAGCTCAGATGATAGGTGAATTGACACTGAACAAATGTTTAAACCCCAACAGGTGTCTTTGGCAAATAAGATTGTATTCAGGTATTACCTTGTTTAACATTCTTTGGTTGAATGTCAGCAAGAATAACATTATTTAGCTCTGTGTCTGGATTTGTGTTTCAAAGCCCTTGACTGACACAAATTAATGTAACACCAGGGGTTTGTGAATTTATGAAGTGGTTTTAACCACTCTTGCCATAAAGCAGTTGATCTTGTTGTGCATTCAGGTTCCAGTCACAGATTCCTTGACCAGGTGAGGGGGCAGCAGGGAGAAGAGGAAGAGCATTTCCTTCTCACCCAGTTGGCCTCCATGGGTGTCCCAGGCTCTAGCAGAGGACCATACCTGGCAAGGACCTCCCTCAGACATCTGGGAATGCCTGGAATGAATCTCATCTTGCTTTGGAACACCATTTTATTTCTACACAACATAATCTCACACTGGATTTTCCAGGATAAACACTGTGTTTATAGTCAGATAAACTATTTAAAGCTCTTCATCTGTATGTAAAATATTTATTTTCATTTGGGATATACTGATGCATATATTTATGGTAATATGGTTTTAGATGTGAATAATTAACTGTTCTGCCTGCAAACCTAAAGAAATGTCAGCCTTTGTGAGATATGTATCTGTGTATGTTTATTGAAGATTGTGCATGTGTTTCCTCAAGATTGCTAAAGGATCTCCAAGAGGTCTTGGATGAAGGAAGGAGTTGTCACATCTTTGCCCTTGGCGTAATTGAGATGAAGCCTCTGCATGGCAGACAGAGGTTTTCTCAGTCCAGGGAAGTGTGTGGTTACACAGCAAACACAAACTGAAGATCGTCAGGAAACCTTACTGCTCCCACTGAAATGTGGGAGTGCTGAAAAATCATCCAAACCCTCCATCCACTGTGAAACAGCCTCTGCTGATCACATCCCTCCTCAGGACCGAGTGTGGGAGAACAAACAGCACAAGAAGTGTTAGAAATGATGTTTAATACATAGGTGGAAGGTTCCTGTGGTTCTCAGAGCAGTGTCAACATCTATAGAGGGCAGTTTGACAGATCTCCCTGAGTGCAGCATTTGCAGTTTTGGGAGTTAGGCATAGCAGAGAGGTGATGGAAGTACAGTGAACAGTAAAAATATGAAACCTGAACTTTCTGGTTTTAAATATTACCTGTGCCCTTTAATTATATTTATGCATGTTTTGTTCACTTTCCTATAGAAAGTTAAACACTTCATTTAAACATTAATTATTTCAGGCTACAAAAGAAGAGGAAGAGCTTATTGCAGAGGAAGAGGAAGAACTTACTCCAGAGGAAAAGAGAAAACTGGAAAGAAAATTAAAAAAAGAGCGCAAGAAGAAGGAGAAACAGCTGATGAGGGAAGCTGGAATCCCCATAAAAAAGGTGGAGCCCAAAAAGCCATCGGGATGTGAGCGGGCTCTGGCCTATTTAACCAGGTAAGAACAGTAAAACCTCTGCAGGTGCTGCCTACAGAAGTAAGCTGTAAACCAGTAACCCAGAGCAAGCTGTACCAAGCAATAACACATTAAAGGAAATTGCTGCAGTTAAGTACTAAGTTAATGTTTCATCTCAGTTGACACCCTGGAGGAGAGTTGATCACCCCATTGTGTTTCTATTACAGCAACAGCAGAGAGAAGTTAAGTATGGTGCAAACATTTTATAGAAAGGCAGCTCCTGTCCTGAAGATCTTACAATTGTTATATAAATATCATGGGCTTTGCTGCACTTACAGAGATGAAAGGCACATTCCAAAAAAGATTGGGTTGAGAAAATGAGTTTTGTTTCTTGAGTGTTCTGTTCTAGGCAAAGGACTTCCAGTTGTTCTCTTTATAAAAGCAAATTCCATGGAGTGGTTAAGCATTACAGAGTCTGAATTCACCCACCTGCAGAATGTTTGGATATTTGTAGATTAAGATGGGATTTTGCCACTATTTTAAAGTTAATAGTGTACGATGACTGATTTTTGCATACCAAAGTGTACAGCAAGTATAGTGGCTGATTTCAGATTGTTAGCAATCCCTTCAGCCAGTTAGCACGCTTATTGTAAGACTTATAATATCAGCATAAAGCAAAGTCTGTGCTTAAACTAAAAACCTGCAGCGAAGCACTCAGGGTACCCCACAGACAGTAAAGAGGTCATGTACAAACAGGAAAATAATGTTTATTTTTTTCCAAACTGCAAAACATACCCTGGCTGTAAGACCTCCAGAAGACTGGCATGTTACAAATAGTGGGTTACCATGTGGAATTCATCCAGGGTTGCATCCCTGCCTGTGCTCAAAACTGAAGCATCCAGACTGTCTGAATTGTTACTTACCACTCGCAGTGGGGAGGGAGGAAATTAATTGCATTCCAGGCAGAGGGACATGTGCATTTTTGTTACATAACCCTCAGCATGCAGAGATAGCAAAATGACAATAATATTTTTGATCTGAAAAACAGCTGGAGCAGTTCACCAGTGTTTTGAACTGCAAATGGATTGACAGATAACTTTGAACCATGCGCTCAGCTGCTCTCTGCTGTGTGTGCTCTGGTAAATGGTGGATCTCCAGATAATGCATTTCAGGTTTGCAAAGTAAAGGAACAAGCTGTAGGGTTTTGCTTGTTATTCCACTATTATCTCTATGGATTTTTGTCTTGTTACATGGGAGAATAGGAAATTATATTTGAACTAATATTTGAACAAATTTGATTCTAGAGTTTCACTTAACCTGTACCGAGTTACCCTGAAATAGAAAACCAGCTCTGTCATTTGGTCTTGTCATACAGAGTCTATGGGTTGTATGTGCAGCAATAGGTTGTGAGGGATTATTTCAGCAACAGACAATTTGAATTTTGTAGACTTAACAGGGGTAGTCATAAGATGCTGAACTACCAGGCAAACATTGCCATAGTCACCATTCTAGCCCCAAATGTGCCTGGACCATCTTGAACCACTATTAGTTATAGAAAAACAATTTACAGTTATAGAAAAACAGTCCTCTTACACCTCAGACCTTTTTTTTTCAACCCAGTAAGACTGCAAAAGGAATAACTGGATTTAAATGAATCTAAGAAGTAAAAAATCCAGGTTCTGGAAACCCTATTGCAAGCTCACCAGCATATTGAGTGGGTGAAGGATTTCAGTCTACATGCTTTTGCAGGGCTACAGGCATGAATAATCTGTGGGAGGATAAGTAAATCTTATAGATGCAAGAAATTAATATAATTGGAAGTAAACAAAAGAGTGCTGTGGATTTGTGTTTTGCCCCACCCACAATAAAAGCCTTCCATGACAGAAGTGAGGGTGAGGTGGCATCTGAGCTGCCTGATGGCATGTGCATTTCCTGTAGGACAGGTGGAACTCAGCGTGCCATATGATAACTGGAACTGTCATTTTTATTTATTGAGGGACTGTCTGCAGCAGGAGAGCACAGCTGTACAAAGCTGTGCCTCGTGCTGTCAGTCCAGGGGAGTTAATGAAGAGAGCACTGATGGCAGGAATCAGGCACACAGTGTGCAGGGCAGGGCTGCTCACTGCATCCTGCTCTTCCTGCTGCTTGCAGAGCAGCCCTGCAGCAGAGCAGCCCTGCAGCAGAGCAGCCCTGCAGCAGAGCAGCAGGGTTCCAAGGGCTGCACCAAGGCCCTGGCTCCCCTTGGCAGCACTGCCATCCTGTGCCCCCTCTGCTGGGGTCCCCAGTGCTGGCACAGTGTGCCACAAGCTGAGCAGGTCTTCCAGTTCTCCAGCTTTGTCATTTGATTCTAAAAACAAATGGTCCTTGATGCTTTCCAGTCTCCAGAGGGATCAAATTGCCATTTTGTTGGAAGGCCAGCCTAGCTGGGAGAGGCTTTTTTCACCATGCAGATGGCATGGCCACATGCAGCAGCAGCTGATGCCAGCTCAAACTGCAGCCCCAGCTACTGCACCTGAGGAGCTGAAGGGTCTCCCCTGTGAGCTGGGTGACTTTGATAGCCCAGATCAGTTCCTTGCTCATTTGAATGAAACCAGGCAGAGCATGACCAGGTTTACACTCCTGATGGAGGAAAAGCAGCCAAATGACTCCTGATTTTTCCCCCCTCTCTCACTTTCTCTTGGCCTGTGTGAAAAGGAAAAAGGGAGAGAAAAAAAGACTTTGCTTTACTAATTTTTATCTCATCTTTTCCTTGGTAAGATGAGTTCAGGTGGTTCCCAGCACAGTTCTCTTCCAAGGCAGCAGCTGGCAGAGAAAAGTTATTGCTGTCAGATCCCCAGCTTGCCCAGGGAGCACACAGGAAGATCTGAAGATACAGAGAGGATTAAAAGTAGGGAGCTGAAGCAGAAAGGTTATAAAACTCTGGGGAAAAAAATTTTGAAATAATGGAAAAACCCCAGAGTGGTACTGAACAGAAGGAAAAAAAAACCCAATTACTTCAGAGGAATAGGGAATTACTTCAGAGGAATAGGGAAAAGCAGGAATGATGACGTATTAGTGGCTAAATAAAGTAGTCAAATCTCTTCCTTTTAATGATGACAATGCCTTGTTCCTTTATGATGGTAAGTGATGATTCAGATGTAAAGGGAATACTCCATTGTCTGCTTAATGTGATTCTTGGAAAATCTAGAATAAAAATTCATCCTTTCTGAGCATTAGGCGACTTGAAGTGAAAAGATGTTGCAATTCTAGAGAATGGTAATTAGGTTTAATTATAACCTAACTGACCTTCTGTGATGTTAAAATGTTGGCAGAACTTGTTTGTCTTGGCAAGCCACCCTCTCCTAGAAGCTGCTGTTCTTGTGCTTGGCTTGGAAAGTTCATTGCCGTATGGATCTGCACATATGGATTTCTCCATCACCCATCAAAGGAATAGAGAGAGATCTGAAAAGACCTCACTAATGGAATGTGAAACTACAAGATTCATATCATCTGAAGTAGAAATAATAGATAATATTATCTGCATGTGTGCTGTGAATTACCTAAGCCTCGCAGTACTATTTATCATGTACTAAAGTTTGAAAAATAAGGTGCTGAGGTACAATTATTTTTGAAATTATTTATGCCATACTGTTAGTACATATCACTTTTCTTTATATAGATCTTATTTTTCTCATTGCCTAATTTAAATTCAGGCAAGATTCAAAGAATGTCAGAGATTTCTTTAAAGTAAAAAGATGCTTCTAGAATAATACAAACCAAGGGCATGTTACAGAAACAGAAAAGTGAGAGACAGGCAGAATTTCCCATGGCGTGAGGAAATCATCTGACTCTGCAGATCCCAAGGTGGTTTTTGCTGAGTGTGGTGGCAGCACTGCTGACAGCCCTGGACAACCCAGGGCAGTTGTTTATCTGCTGGGTTTGCACAATGGAAACAGATCCTGGTCCTCAGTCAAACTTTATTACAAACAGTGCCAAGCCTGGGAGATTTTAAAGCTGAAATGTTGTTCTTCCTTTCAAAGAATACAGAAATACGAGGGCTGTTGCTGGAAGCATTTTTTTTAATAGTTTGATATTTTTTTAATGTATGTCATATATTATATAGATGTAAAAATAGAAATAACATGTAGAAAGCATATCAAGTTTTTACTCCTTCTGGAGTAGAGGCTGTCTGGAGAAGGGACTCAAGAGGTGGATTAGTATTCACTCAGAACTTTCTGATTTTTGAAGGAACCAGGAGAGGCTGGTGCTGGGCTGTAAAGTGGGCAGCAACATCTGAGATTTGTGGCCAAACAGCTCAGATGATGGTGGCCCTTCAGGAAATCACAGACCCATTCATCCAACCTCTCCTGGGGCAGGTGATTCCATTGGAGGAGCTTCTGCACAAACACAACCGTGCTCATTAATGTTGAAAACAGTTTCTAGTTTTAAAGCACCTTGAGTGGGTTTGTGTCACATTTAGTTTCCTTTGTTGTTTCATAATCTTTTAAAGTTGTTTTACTTCTCACAGGTTACTTTTTCAGCCAGGGTCAGTGATGGCTTTTGATACTTGATTCTGAATTTAAATAATTTTCATTGCTGCTGGTCTATATCGATATTCATTTCAAACTTGGCCCTGGTGTTGATGTTTCACCGTCAACAGCTTAAGCTTTCACATATGAAGAGTAACTGATAAACTAAACATCCAAACATACACAGGTCTTTTTTTCTTCCTTCCAGAGACTGACTCCTTGGGCTGAATAGCAACTAACTTTAGCATTTAATGGCATTTCTCCTTCCCCTGCTCTCCAAAACTGAGATTGAGTTTCCTTCCTGATTGCAAGGTGCAGCATATATCTAAGCTCATCAGTTATCTTGAATTTCATAAAATATTGGAGAACTGCTCAAGTAATGAATCTCAATTAGCTAGTAACAAAAATAGTGTGTGAACTTAAGAGAAAGTGTTGTAATTAGACACAGCAGTGTTCCTGAATTCCTTCTACAATTGGGGCTTTAAGGTGTCTTGAAAGAGCAGCAATTCCTCAAAGATTAGGGGCATAGTAAAGGGGAATAGTTTTGCTTTAATAATCCCAGGGTTATTTTTTAAAGGTTTTGGGGCAAGCATTAACTATGGATGTAATTAATCTATTCCTACATGCTTTTAGTCATTTTGTCATATTCATTAGTTCTGCAAGAAGCCTCATGAATCCAGAGTCAGATACAGGATAAATTTGCATTTGGGGTTGCTCTGTTTTATATGAACTTGGGCAGGCACTTGCTGCTATCTGATTTCAAAGACTTGAACTTTTCCTAATACTCTAGAGATCAGTGAATTTGCTTTAGCACTTCTCCAAGTTTCTATATTGCTTGACTTCTAATTTTTACCAGGGCCTGACCTGCCTCTAAATGAGATTCCTCTCCTCGACCTAAAGCAGCGTGTCTGTAAATCTGCAAGTTTTCCATTTGATGTTAAGAAAATGAGATCTTCTTCATTTTAAAGGCAGCCACTGTCTCTGTTGGTGGCAAAGGAGTCTCAGCTTGCTGAGAGTGAGTTACCCTGTCATTATCCTACACTCCCTTGTGTAACTTCATCTGATGAAGCCACCTCAGTTTGTTTGCAGTTCCCTAGCAGCCCTGACGTTACTCATAAGCTCTACAAAGCTCTCTGTTGCAATGCCCACACCTGTCCTATTTTTAGTGTGTGGGTATGCCAGCAGTTATTCTGGTGGGGGTAGGTGGAGGGGGTGTATTCACTCCACAGATTTTGTGCTGCTTAGAGCTATCCTGTTATCATGCTCAAGCACATTACCTTCTGCAGAAGACAAAGCTTGCTGGTAGGGTATATGAAGCAGAAAAATTGTTCTGCTGTGTTGCACCTGTTATTAAGCAAGGTTTTTTAAACCATAGTGCTGCCCCACAGTTTGTAAATAATTTCTCCCATCCTGATGTTTACATCCTGCTGGTGGCTGAGTGGGTTTCTCAGTCTCACTGCCCCTCCAGTGAAGCAGCACATCCATGATCCTTCCTCTCCTACTGCTCCTTCCAGTCCCTGATGTGCTCTGTTGCTCTTCTTTGAACTCCTGTGCCTGCGATCCTTCTGGAATGTGACACCTGGAAACAAATGCAGTTTTACTGGAGCTGCCTTCCAGCAGAAGGGACTGGGGGTCTGTGATTCCTCCCTGCTCACTCTCACTCTGGCTTTGCTTTGTGGGTAACAGCATTGGATTCATCTTTGAGCCGTAGAATGTTGAGATTTCACATTGAATTTTCTGAACAAGAAAAGATTTTTTTTTCTCCCCTCAAACTATTACTGTGCAAATGACAGTGTTGGCATTTAGAATATAGTAGCATTTAGAATATACCACTATAGCTGTAACACATTTTCAGGGTTTCTCATCCTTCTTCAGCCTTGCTGCAGCAAGTCAGATACACTCCTGTTTCAGAGTTGGCTTTTTGATACCCATTTCCAGGTATCAGTGTTCTCATTATCCTCTGATTATTCAAACTGTGCATATAGGATTCTGTGACTGTCACATTACACTCTCAGTAACAGCACTATTCAGCTTCTGCCTGTTTAATCAAGATGTCTGGTGGCAGCCTGAGTCGATGATTTTCATTCCCTGTGATAGAGTCATTGACTTCTGGATTCACTTTTCTGTGTCTTGATGGCAAGTGATATGTAGATATGTGTTGGAGACATGCCAGTGTTTTTCTAACCCCCACATGACATCCACAGGATGTCAGATTGTGCAGAAATTGCTTTTAAACTGTTACTAACTTCTTGCTGGGTTAGCTGCTTTTTATGGTTCTAATACAACAATTTCACTGCTTTGCAAGGGCACATGAATATATTTTACTCTTAATTTAGTGAGATCATGCAGATTACTGTTCTTTATCTATATCTCTGGTCTTTTTCCACTTATAAATAATACAGCTCTCCAGAGTGAGTGAGCCAGACTCTGTGTGAAGAGTGCTCACCAAAAGAAAGGTCTTCCATCCAAATCCAATTTTGCAATGCAGATGGTGAAGAGATGCCTGCACTGGCACTGAACAGAAGACAGTGCTTGTGCAGGAATACTTGGCTCTGGAAACTGAATAACCAGGTTAGCACTCAGATGAGCCTGAATTAAGAAGCTGTTGGCTCTCTGCAGATGAGAGGCACTGCATGTTGCTGATTTATAAGTGACAACACTTCTAAGCCAGAATGGGCACTGAGGCTTCTTGAGTTGCTGCTGAAGATAAATTTGTCAGTTCAAGGTAATGCTGACAAATAATATCATTTACTAAAGAGTCTAAAAACAGCAACCATAAGAAAGAACAACAACAACAACAAACCCCTTTTAAGTGGCTCAGAGCCAATCTTAGCTATTTTTAACAAGAATTTCTGGGAAGGAAACAAACCTTAGCAATATATTCTGGGTATCTGTAATACTATCCTGGAAATGCTCCAGATGGACAGAATTCCTGTGTAAAATAATTTCATTCTAATAATCTCTAGCAAGTCCTCTCCGCAGCTGTGGATTGAATTATGAATATCCTAGGTACTTAAAAATATTTTTGATGTATTTTGCCATATCCAGCTTGTTGGATAAGCAGCTCTGGTTCCTAGAAACAAAATAGGTGTTTGGGAGTTTCTGACAGGTCAGGTTCTAAGACTTTTATGCTTAGTTATACCTGGAAGTTCTGAGATGTTGCAAGTATTTCTGTGGTATTTTCAACTCATTCAGAAATAAGTTTTAGAAACATCAATGATTGCGTGATTTTCCAGCCAAATTAGTAAATGCTTATGATGCAACTCATTCAGCTGAGCTTTGGAAAAGCAGCTGGACTAACACAACCTTCCCTGAACCAAACCTTTTCTGGCTTAGCTATTAATATTATCCTGGATAAAGTACTTCCTATAGGGAATGGGTTTGGAGTAGCTTTCTTACCCCTTTGATAAGCACTAATGTATGGCTTGAGTGGAGAAGGAAAGGGAAGCTCAGGACCATGGTAAATTTTCCTCAGTTGGAGTCAGTAGCTCTTCCATCTTTCAGAATCTGCTCATTGTCCTATTTAGTTTATGCAGAGGAAAGAGATTTCTTTACTAATTTCCATAACCATAAATGGTCACTAAATTTAACAAAGGAAGAAAAATGGAATAGGGAACTCTAATCCTGCTTTATGGCTCTAAATCAAATTATTTGTGTTTCTAAATCTTTGAATTAATTTCATGGTAGGTCACAAGTACACCTCTCAAAGCATATTTCAGTAAAAGCTGCAGAGTGATTTACTTTGGAACCTTCTGTCTCTTTGCACTTCTGCCGTTTTTTCAGTGTGAAACAAAGCTGTCAAAATATTTACTTGGGCATTTTGTTCAGATATTCTCATATGGAAATAGTGTATTTAATAACATCATTAACATGAATTTACAAATCCTTTCATCTGACATCTATCATTTACTACGTCAACTGAAAAATACCTGACTTAAAGAGATTTTGATATGTTTTTTTTAAACATACTTTCTCTATCTTCCCCCCACCATAGAAATGATAATGTGCTTTTCCATCATACCTTTCCTGATAGCATATCACAACTGTGTTTTGATAAATAAATGAGAAGTATTTTGACACTGATTTAATTCCTCTCATTATGACAGCTTTTGAGAAAGTGTTATGTTACCCCATTTTTTCAGGTGATAAATTAAACAGTGATGAAGTTTGTGACTCACCAAAGTCCCTGTACTGTTCAAAGGTCTCCTTTCAGAGAAGTGAGATGAGGGAAAGTAGACTTAACTTTCTTCTCATCTGAGCACAGGCTCTGTTTTCTTTGGCCCTGTACCAATGTCTGCTCCCAACAGACCTGCAGGGTTTTTTCTCAATTCCTTCTTTTGAAAGTGAAGGTTGCATGGATTTTGTTCTGAAGTGGCATCTCATCTTTGCCTTTATTTATTGATCATTTTATCAATAGGATGGTTAAAACTTCTGCAATTTTTCACATATATGTTGCCACAATTATAAGTTGTATTAACAGTACTTAACTGCTGGACTGTAAAGTGCTTCCTTAGATGGGGAAAATTAGATTACATGTATTAAATCCATGAATACTTGGATAAAAATAGTTACGGTTTCTTTGTCTGATTCTCTTTCCTGTAAAATAGCATCTTGATTTCCAAAACTGGTTAAGAAAAAATAATGTCTCCTTTTTTAATAACTAATTTCCAGTAAAATAAAATTTAGTATAAATGAATTTTCTTAACAGTTTATTAAATGTAGCCATTAGATATTTATCACTGACATGCAGCTTTCATCTTTCCATAGCATTATACAAAAGAGATTGCATCTAATTGAATAATTAAGCAGCTTTAATATATTATTTCATCTGGTATTACTTTCAGAAACCTTGTGAGATATATAAGGGAGATTCAGAAGTCTTTAATAACAGACCAGTCTGCTTCAGGACTGTATCCTGACAGTAAGGAGACATCATCACTCCTCACTGAAGTGCTTAAAACCTCACACAAGCACTTTGATCTTTTCCATTTGTCTTTGGGGAGAATTTGGAAGTGTTCAGGTCAGATAAAACCAGAATAATTAAAATAATCCATTTCATATACAAGTATTACAACAAACTACCTCTTGATATTTTTTAACTAAAAGCAGATGGCAGGGGTTATTTACTTTATTTTGGGAATATTTCATTTGCAGGGAGGTTGCATTGAGGGAGTGTGAGGCACAGCTTTTTCTCCCAGCTTCTGAAGTCTGCTCTCCCCTGGCTCTCCAAAGTCCCTGCCTCACTCCTGGCTCCAAGCCCAGGCATCCCATCCTTAACCCTCCTTCTGGCTTTGAGAAAAGGCATTTTGTGCTCACCCACCTTCCTCCATTCAGAGTAGGTTCTTGACATGGCAGAAGCACAGAAGGGAGTTTTTATGTTTTCTCTGTGTCATAAAATTCAGATCTGGGAGAATTAACACTGCTACTCACTTCCTCAAACACATTCAAACTATTCATCCAGTGCCCAAATACTCATAGTAGTGGTGAGGAGTTTTGTAGCTCTAGGGAATCATTTAGACTAGTCAGCCAAAGCCAGAATTAAAATTTAAAATGCAGTTGGCAATGATTATTAATCAATTAGCTCCAGGGAGCTGTCAGGGCTTCCTAACCAGAGTTAGAATAACAAGAAGTATTTTTGAAATAATAAAACTAGTTCCTTAATAAAACTTGTCTCCTCCTTCACACATTTATTAATAAGATGATGCCTAAAAAGGTATCAGTAATTACTTTTATATGAATGAAATTGAATTGGAATGAGAGCCATCTGCAGGAAGCAGTAATTGGCAGATCAATTTCTTTAAGCATACATGACTTGAAATCTTAGTAGTGCAGCACATATCACAGGGTATTGGAAGGGGGGAATCTTACGCTGCCCTAAACACCTTGGTGTGACAGCAGATTTTATTATGCAGTGAGAGATAGCTGAATATCTCAGCTAAATCAAAAAAATGTGAGTGGGCTGTGAACTGCTGAACAATTCTAGGTTGATCTTGATATTGATATTGTCCCTTTGTAGAGCTCTTCTGCAAAAAAGAAGAGTAAATCATTCTGTCAGGTTACAACCTGAGAGATTCAGATGCCATGGGGTCTGCAGCACTCCATCCACCTCTGCCATACCTCTGATGAGTGCAGCCGTGGGATGTCCAGGCTGGTATGTAAAAAATGACAAGGATGGCTGACATGTCTTTTTGTTTTGATTTTTTTTTAAGGTTTCTATATATATTCTTGTTGGTCCAGAATAACTCCAAATGTGGTACTTTTCACATGCACTGTAAGAGCCACTTGTGGGATGGGTTCTTTGAAGAGGGCTACATTTTCCTGTAGCAAAAATGAACTTTGCCTAACTAGCCAGCAATAAAAATGCTTGGATTTCATTAAGAACAAAAAAACCCTGCAAATGTAATTTCTGCAACAGTGCATCAAGGGCTGGTATCCAAATTGGTAAATAGCAGTTCTTCAATACTGTCCTGAGAGAACCCACTTCAGTAAAGGGGCTCAGTAGGAATTTGACAATCCAGTATTTGACAGTTTGACAGTTCTATACCTACAGGACACTGCCATCAGAACAAGCCAACTCTGTAGAAGAGTTACAGGGCCAGTCCTGCAGCACAGGCCCAAGGTTCAGCTTCCATTTGAGGGGGGAATTTCCCCTTTCCTGGAGGGTGCATGAGGGATGAGGGAGTCCCTGTATGCCACAAGGGATGGGATTGATTTGAGGCCAGCTCTTTGTCAGGGTTGTCAGGCAAGGAGGGGACACTGGTGGTGTCTGTTCACAGATGCTGCTGGCACCTCTCCTGCCTGGCCATCCTCCAGACTGCTGGCTGGGCTGGGTTTCACCCCTCAGAGGTGACCATGGTCCACCCTTTAAGCAGCTCCTGTTCCTCAAAAACCTGGGGGAACCCCACTGGGAAAGGTGCAGGAAGAGGATTTGAATCTTGTAGGGAGGAGAGGCCAGCTGGGACTAGATCTGCTGGATGCTGAGGCAGCAAGGAAAGATGTGCCTGGTTCTGAGATGTGGTGCAGGTCAGCATTTGGCATCTCCTTAGAACCAGAGCATTGCTTTTCCTTGTTACAGTGAAATGCTGCTCTGGACTTTGGAACTGCAGAAATCCCTTGGCTGTGGAAATCCCTGGGGCTTTTGCAAAGAGAAAAACCAGACAGAAACACCCAACCTGACAAATTGAAGACATCTGGGTACAGAAGGGCAGCCCATTTTCAGCAGTGCTGCTGCTCAGAGGCCCAGCTGGATGAGGCACCTTCCCAGGGTGCCAGCATCACTTTGCAGCCTCAGGGCTTCCTGAAACAGCCTGTGCAGAACAGAGGAACACAAACCTTCAGCTCGGTGTAACAGCACTAAATGGGTTCTTGGGTGTCCTGGCTGGTTCAGAGCAAAGCCAATCAGCTAGCTTCAGTATCCAAATCCTCCTCCAAGTGCCCATTTCTTCATCCCTCCTTAAAAGCTTTCACAGATGAAGTTTCACATCAAGTTTTTTCTCTTCCAGCATTATTTTTAGCATTGCTATATGGAAAACCATGACACTTTCATACACTTCTTGTGTTTTATTAATAAAAAGTTTGGGTTTCTTTTAATGGGTTTTGTTGTTGTGCTTTTGTGATGGAGTACTTTTTTGTTTTCTTGTTTGTTTGGACATTTAAAGATTTAGAAGCTGATTTAAAATTTAAAAAGCAACAAAAACGAGCTCCTCATCTTGAATCTGTGCCTTTGCAGGAGTGCTCTGTACCACAATTGGACATTTTTTTGGTATAGCAGTAAGGGAGAAGAGAATTGACCATATTTGTTTTTTCTGGGTCTGGTAGCATATCATCATCAGTAGCTCATCTGATCTTCAGAAAGCATTTATATAAATGGACTTGTGCCAACCTTTGGAGAGGATTTTACGTGCAGCTGCTCCTTACATGATTTTCATACAGAGTGTGGGGCCCTCTTTATCTCCTCGTACCCCCCAGGATGTTCTTCATGGGAGGGAGCCATAACAGTTGTTTTCATTTTCCCTTTCCCTTATTTCTGGTGCAGGAATCAGTGTGACCAGAATTAAGTGCAAGAAAAGATGGACATCTGGAGAGGAGATGGGACTTTGGGATAGCACTTGCTTGTATATTCCTTGCAGGAGCAGAACAGATTGGCTGTGAAGAGCTCAACTTCTATTTTTTCTTTTTCTTCTGTGATAATTCAACTCCTGCTTTGTGTTCTTTTTACAAATGTATGTAAAATAAAAAGCACATTTAGGTTAGAAATACAGTAATAGTAGCTGTGGGCTTTCAAGCCTGACCTTTTTGTTATTACTGAAAACAACACTAAGTTCTCAGCACATTATTACTGCTATATATATTTTTTTTTTCAAATCAAAATGCAGTTTTGCTGCAGGTGGGCTAATGTGGATACCAGCAACTAAATAACTATATCAGGAAAATAATTTTTAAAGAAATTGCAAAGGTTGAATGCTGTTGGCATTTGCAGGTGGGTTGGTGCCTGTGAGAAGCTGAATCACAGGGAGGCACCTCAGTGTATTGTACCAGATGCAAGAGACAGGAGCTCTCCTCACGACCTGCTGCATGGTTTTGAGGCATTGTTACAATTTTCTGGGTCGACTTTTCTTCCCACCAATCATCTGTCTCATCTGTTTATACTTGAAGCTCTTCAAGGGAACGTCTCATGTTGCGTTTGAACAGAGCCTGTGGTGGGGGAGGAAGAGGATTTCGAGCTTGGCTGAAGCTGCAGGATGCAAACATAATATAAAACCTTACAAATAATGGCAAGTGATAAAAGTACATGCAATAAAAGATTAGCTCTGATAAATATTTTATGTAGATCTAATCAAACTTGCCTTTATGGCACAAAGGCCCCTTCCTTTCACTTTATAAATACTTTCTAAGAAAATCCTGTGATCTGTTTGCTGCACAGATATAATCAGATGCAATCTGTCCTAATACTGGACATCAGGACAAAAATGGGACACTTGAAAGCACATTTATTTTTTCCTGCATGTGTGATTCCTAAATTTAAAAAGAGCTTCCTCCCCTTCCCTTTTCACAAGTCTATAGTCATTATACTGTGTCTAAACCAGATGGAAGAATATATTAAAAAATGTTTTTAAACCACAGATTGAAAAATGGTGCCAGGATTTTCAACCAAAAATGTGGCACTGATTCTAAAATCTGTTGACAATTTTAGAAAGTTTTCTTTTGGCAAACGAGCTCCATTAGTGTCTTTTCTTTCTTCCAGGAAAATAAGAAAAACCTTTATCTGAGTCATAATTTAGTTAGATTCCAAACTGGATTTGAGAATATCAGCATAAATATATTAACTTTCTCTAGGGGTTGGAGTTGGGACATAAACAGATTAATCCATAACATGAGAAAAACGCAGTTAAAGGCTATAGTTGTCTCTTATGCCTAATATTGGGTCTTACCACAGGTCTGTGCTTCCAGGATTTTAACTACAGCCATTCCAGTCCAGTCTCAGAAAATCTATCTAGAATTTAAATTTTGGCTGTTCTTTCCAAATGAGGACAATCAGCATCACACACTCTTGAACTGAAATTTCTTCTTACACTGGATTGAGCAATGAAGTTCTCCATGAGGCAGCTTTCTAGGCATGCAGTTTTGTGTGGAACACCAGACATTCAAAAAACATCTTTGTAAAAGTAAATCCATTCTAAATACCCCTGAGAGAAATAGAAGAAACTCTGAATACCCCCAATAAAAATAAACGCTTTTACATTTCCCTTTAAATAATTGTACGTGTTGTAACTGGAGAAAAAATTATTATTCCTACTTCACTATATGCTCTATAAGGGCATATGTTAAACTTCCATCCACATCCATATATTTTTTATATATCCATATAAAACCTCCATCCATAAAATGGCTCTTCTCCCACAAGAGTGAGCTTATGCCAAATTTTTGCTCCCTCTGTGCTGCTTCCAGGGGTTCCAGGGAGCCTCTTTGAGGTGCAGCATTCCCTGCTCACCTGTTGGCCATATGTGCATTGGGCTCACCTCTGGACTGCCCTGATAACAGCATTCAGAGTTTCCAAATTCAGGCCTTATAAGGGCAGTGAGTTGTCTTAAACCCCAGTGCATGGGGTTTTAAAGAGGCTGCAATTGTGTGCATTGCACTGTGAAATATTCCAGCACATCCCTTGAGTGCCAGGGGTTTCAGCAAGGCTTTAAATATCTTGAAGGGAATTTTTTGGAGTATGGTTGTTCTTTATTGAGGAAACACCTGTTATCCACATTTTATGGGTAGGGTGGTGAGCTCAGGAATGGTGCAGAGAGTTTAGGGAATAAAGGGTCTGACTTGATTCCTGCAAGCCTTAATTGTGTGCCATAACTCCTGTTCAGCCTCCCTTGGGGTGGAAGGACACAGGTGATCCTTAAGGACAGGTTGCAGAGTGGTGAATAACTGTGTATCAAAACAGAAAGGTACCCAGAGGAAGAATGTGACCATTTCTTTGTAGTGTTGTTGAGTGTTGGTGCTTTTAATGTTTTCCATAGATCTTTTCTGTGGAGCTCTGACTTTGGTGCAGTGGGTCAGACCCGTGGCTCTGTCCCTCCTCTGAGGGAAGCTTGGGAATGTCAGACATGGGATAAATCACAGGAGAGCTCCAGGAGCCTGTGCTCTGAGCTGCTCCTCAGGGCTGGAGAAAACTTTCAAGTTAATTCCCTGATGCTAAACCTGGGCCGTATGCTGGAGAAATCCAAATTTGGTGACAATCTGCTTTCCCTTGGATAGATACTGAGGCTGAAAGGTGTATCCAGGGTGGGCTGCACTGCCAGGAGCACTCATCTGGAGCAGTGGATGTAGGTGAGATGTCCTTGCATCTGGCACACAGCAGTGCTCTCGTGTGCTCTGGAAGGTGTCAGCAGTCACATCCCTGTCTGTCTTTCTGGTTTCTGGAGACTTGTCTCCCACCCAATAATTTTTTCAAGTGGAATCAGTAAAATGGTTGATTCTCAGCCCTGAGCTTTTCTGCACTCAGTGATTATTTGCTGGTTGTGACAGCTCTGTAGAGTTTTGTCTTGGCCAGTAGTCTCAGCAGATGCATTGTGTTGACTTCCTGAATCCAATTTGTAACAATAATGTTTTTTTCATACTGTGTTTCTGGAACCAATTTGCCTGCTTTCCCTTCCCCATCTCCTTCTCCCAGGACACCCCAGCGAGAGCTCTGCCCTGCACACTCCAGTTGCCTTCTGTTTGCCTCCTTCCACTGCCTGAATTCCCATGTTTTGGGAGTAGATTTATGGGAGATGACTGTAGACACACTAAAAGTCATTTATGAGATAGACCAGTGAGAATCTTGGGCAGCTTTTCTACATGAGACTCTCCTGCTAAAAAACAAAAGCCCAAATGTAAAATTTCCTAAGCTGCTTGATTTATTTGATTCATTTCCTCTGTCTATTCAATTTCAAAGCCATTTAGGAAGATCATTCGCACAAACATTTAAGTTCTCTTTAACTAAAGTCAACCAATGTGCTTTTTCAATGAGCTGGAGCTCATGAGAAAGATTCAAACATTAGCAGTGTAAAGAAGGCAATTAGTGTTTGTACAATATATTGAAAATTAGCCCGAGGCACACTGGAATAATACATGTTTTACAAATGTATATTTTTCAACCAACTCCGTAGTTTGTACTAGATCCTGACACAGATCATTCCAGAAGCTACCAAATGAATTCAAACTGTGAAAGAGGTTGCAATTGTCTATAAAAAAAAGGGGTTTAACTGTAATGTGGTTGGTTTTGCTCTGTATATTTGATCACTCAAAGGAAAAGCCTTTTTTCCTGCTGTAGTATGTCAAGGAAACTTATCTGCATGTAAACAGCAAAATGAAATCTCTCTTGTGCTGTAAGGGTTGAAGTTTTCTAGTTTAGAAGTTGAGCATTTCTAAAAATGTACTCATGATGTCATCCTGATAACAGGAGGAACTCCTCTCACTTCGTCATGGAGTGATTCTTTTCCACAGATTTTAAAGCTGTCACAGGAGTAGGAAAAAGCTGCCATAATCATAGCAATCAGTGGAAAAGTTTTATTTTAATAACTGTTGGGGGAGCAGCTGTCATGTTATCTGCACTAAAGATTGTGCACCCATTATCAGGAGTGTTTTGCCCACAGTTTGATAGGAATTTGGGTCAAGAGAAGGACCATTTTCCTGAAAGGGAAGAAACAAGCATTGTTGATTCAACCATGGAGGGAGTACCAGTTAAAAACTTCAGAGTATTTTCTGAAAATAGGAATACACCTATAGCTATTAAGGAAAATACTGTTTTTTCTTGTTTTAATAATGTAGTGTTTAATTCTAATAGGACAGATCACAAAACAAAAGAAATGCCTTGTGAGGTGCTATAATGGACAAAATGTACTTTCTACAGTTGATTAAGTTAAAGTATTTGTTGTTTATATGAATAATTGTGGTTTATATAGAGCAGAAACTTTCAGGAAGACAAGCTAAAACTTTTGTTTGTTTCTGCAAGAGAATTCACAGGAGTTAAAGTCCATATGGCATCTTGGATGCAGGAGTACAACAACTCTCCTTAACTTGTAGAAGAGAGCATATGGTTTTGGTAATAGGTTAATAAGAGCAATTAACCTTCTAGTGCACTCATTTGTTGGTCTCAGTTGTTTATAAACTAGGTAATAAAGGTATTTTAACATCCTATAGTTTTATAGGAGATTAAGTGAAATCAGGCTGTATTTTTTAAGCTTCAGTGCCAACAGTACTCAGGTGATACTGTGATAGAAACATAACATTAGCAGAGTAGAAGATTCAGAGTACTCTGTGGTGTGTCCAACCAATGGGTATCATCACAAATGTTGAAATACTAGAATAGTTTAGAGAAATACGAACATATGTTAAAGGTTTTCATTAGCAGAGGAACTGTTTTCCTGGGATGCAGTCACAGATCTGTCACTCAGCTTGTTCTTGTCACTTTGCAAAGACTGTAATGTGAACTGTTTCCAGGCTTTATTTACATAGAAAAGAATGCTAAGCTTACCTTCTTCTTCTTGAGGATGAGCCTCATAAAAGAACAGGCTAAAAAAGCACCATCATTGCTTTATTTTGTTTGTTTTGAAGGACTTCCTGCAGAAGTCCCAGTTTCTCTGTCAGGAGCTGCTGTGTTTGCCTGGCAAACAGAATCAGTGGGCACAGGGTACAAATGAGCAGGTTGCTTTTGGCCCCACAAACTGGCTCCACAAGAAAAGCCATTTTTACTTCATTCTCTGTTGGCTCTTCACACTTCAGGTGGTGTCATTTGTTGTCCAGCTGGGCACCTTGCTGCAAAGACACCGAGGGTTCTGTGAATTTGTTTGAAGAGTACTTTGGGTTCTGGGCTGTGGGTGATGGGAGAAGGGATGGTTTCACCATAATAATGGTTTTTCATTTAATTCTATAACTTGTCAGCTTTTTGGCCTCCTGCTTTTGTGCAATATATGTTTTGAAAGCTTCTGCCTACTTATTTGGTTACTATATTATTTTTCCAAAAGAAGCCTCTAAACCAGCTCATCTGTAGAATTTAGCTCAAGCACATAAAGGATGATATATTGTGGTTATTGGTTTTGTCTGTCCTTCCTGATTTACTGTTAATTGTCTGATGTTTACCTTATATTTTGGTTATAAGGTATTTTAATATTTTTACCTGATGATAATCCTAATGAGCTGTGATTCTTTTTCTTTATTCTGAATTTGAACATCAAGACAATAATTTCTTTCTTTAGGTTTTCTTCAGAGGCTTCCATGAAACCTTTCTATACAAATTTGTGGTCTCATTTTTTTTTCTCTTTCATTGAATTGACTGAACAATGTATTTGCTGGTGCAGCATTCACCAAAGATGAGGACTCTTTTGCTTTATTAGACTTGACAGTGTTTAAACAATACTAATTCTCATACCCAGCTGGCTTTTCAACTGATTTCTGTGCTCTCTATTGCTGTGTAAAACAAGCTGGAACATTAATGGCATCTGGCATGCTACCCTCGGGAGACCTACTTTTCTTTAGAGAAAAATCAAATAAATGTGAAAGTTTCTCTCGGTTTTCTCCTTATATTTTTTTCTTTCTTTTCAAATGATACTTTAATTTACTGTCAGATTTTGTACATGTCACAATATTAATTTTCAGGCACATTATTTTAAAAAGTAGTCTTCATTTTATAGATAGATTTACTGATTTGCTAATTTTTTAATATAAATAAATGTCTTTATCTAAACCAAAATATACCAGCTTTAAAAACACGTTCAAGATGCACATGAATGTGCTATTTTAACCCAGCTAAAATTTTGTATATTGAAAATGTGTTTGCCAAACAGCCAACAAACATTTGCAGATGTTAATCATTTGTTCAGCCTCTCACTTTTAACAGGATTGAGTATTCTTCATGTGAGAGAGAGAGAGAGACATAAACTGCCATTTTTCTAGCCTATAAATATAAATATTTAAGTCATGAATTTAGACAAGCCCAAACCTTAAAACATTTTCTGCTGAAGGATGAATTTTGTCTGTTTAGAGCAGCCATCTGTGATGGGCAGCAGCCATTGCTGAGGTGACCATTGTAGCACAAGTCCCTCCTTCCAGTCCTTCAGAAGCTGCTTAATTTCATATAAATTTCAGTTAATTGTGAAACAGCAACTTTCTGAAACCCAAGCTTGATTCTTGCCCTCTGCAGATCCCCAGATTCTCAGTTTGCCCTGCAGCAGGGGTAATGATTTGGGGTGCTCCATTGTCCTGGTCAAATGAGGGCAATGACCTGTCATAAAGGACTGGCCAAAGCTGGGGGGTGAGATTTGATATTTAACTTCAAGGAATCAGTCCTTTCTGAAGAAAATTTCTAACCTTCTTGGCTATAATATCTCCTATAATTTTTTGCAGAGAGGCCAGGTGGCCCTGTACAAAATGTGTGCCAGTGTCTGTGTCCCACAGTGCCATAACACTCCATGTCATGCATACAAAGTCACTTGGAAGCCTTGTAGGGAATATTTTCTAAATACAGAATGTTTTGATATCACAGTATTCCATTTAAGTAATTTTTTTCCCCCTAATTTTCTACAGCTGGTCTAAAAACCCAGAAAAATGGAAGTTTCAGAAGACAAGACAGACGTGGCTTCTCCTGCATATGTATGATAAAGAGAAGGTTTGTATTGATTCTGCTTTTTCTCAGAAAAAATATGATACAGTCTTTTACATTAGTTATAGCTATTCTTTTTTAACCAAAACTTCCTAGTACTAGCCATGCGCTTGTCCCATAATTTTTTAGTAACTTAGAAATTACTTTGTTTTTAACCAAGATGCTGAAGCATTTTAATTGCTTGTCGTTGATCTTTTTATTTTGTTGGTGGTCATTGCCCTGTGCATGCTACATTTTTATACTTGATATATAGCAAGCATAAAGAGAGCAGATTCGTGATTTATTTAAATCAGGGGTTTGCTGAGAATTTGAGTCATATCCTTAGTTTGAATTTCCTAATGTGGAACCCAATACTGCAAACCACAGCTCTCATATTGTTTCAGATATCTCTGGGCTCCATGGAAGATGTACAACCATATTGCCAAGATGTTAAAATAGCTCTCTCATTTAAATATAAGTGAAACCTGATGTTTATTGTGAAAAGCATAAAGTATAACCAGAAGCCAGACTTGAATCCATACTGAAATCCGTTCATTTCATAACTTAAAACACAACATAAATTGAATTTCCAATAAGTATCTGACCATTGTGGTATCAAATGAGGGTGTCAGGTCATTCATTTTGTTGTGCAATAGAACAAACCTCTGCCCATTTGCACAGTGCCTCACTTATTGGTTTATTTTGTTGACATTCAGTTAAGTTTTGCTGATTTTTTTTGTGTGCACTTGAACATTTACTCATACCAATCATCCTGACCCAAATTAGTCAGCAGCTCTAAAGCCAATCACCTGACATTGGGTGTTACCTTTTTAGACCGCCAGACAATTAACAACAGAGTTTCATGAAGGCAAAAATGTTCACATGGTGTAAATACTTTAAAAAAGATGGGTTGCAGAATACAAATTTGATTTTTGGTTCTGGGTTGTTTGCTCTATCTTCTGTTTTTTAAGTTTCTCTCTTTAAAGTCTTTATCAACCTTTCAAAATCAGTGTATGCTCTTCAAAGCTACCTAGAAATTGTTTGGCAGGCAGAAGGATGTTTTTACTTTTTTTACCTGTTTACTTTGGTTTTGTATTGAAATATGCTGGGACACAATGAACTGTAAGTACCATTTGTTTTATGTATCAAAATACAGTTTAACTCCTTATTTCTCAACACTGAAATGAAACTTCCTTTTTCTTAGAATTCTGCTGGAAGTGCTCTGATTTATTTAAATTCACATATTTTGTAGTTTAATAATCAGAGGAGCATTGAATATGCGCTTCAGAGAATGATTAACATCTGCATCCAGATTTAGTGATGTTAGTAGAACTGCTCAAGTGCTTATAATTAAGCATATGATGAAGTCTCTTTCTTCATCAGGACCATAGGGAGGGCACACCCAGCTTCTTTTGAATATTTTTTTATACCCAAATTCAACTTCCTGTCCATTACAGAATGAAATCTGTTGGTAATCCAAGCATGACTAAAGTACAAAAGGAGACAGAAGTTTCTTTCCTTCCTAAGCCACATCTTTGATCTCATGGTGTCACTTGGATGCCTACTGAAGAGCCATACAAAGGCCTGAATTGAGTTTCCTGTACTGATAGGCCTCTTTCTGTAAGAAATAAGTTGAGGTTTTAAAATTTGCTAGATAAATGGTGTTTTAAGCTCCTTTAAAATCCATCTGGTGGCTGCCTGACAGCTTCCAAGCCAGGCCTGTGTACCTATGGCGTGTATACTTCTCCAGCACCCAGGATTAAATAAACACTAGGTTATGTGTTGGTCTTTATCATCTGGCACAGCATTTTTAGGAAGTTACTAGATCAGTCTTCAGCCTCTAGACTTCAGGGTGTGGTGGGGTGGCTGAAGTTTCCTTGGGAGGTGACCCAAAATGCAGCCTGGCAGCAATGAGCTGGGCTTCTCTCTGCTGGTGTCCGTGTTTGCTTTGCAAAATATGTGGGTGCCTGCAGGTCTCCGGGTCTGAAAATACAGAGTTGCAGAGGGTAATTTAAAAGTGATAACTGTTCTTTTCCTGGTACTCTTTCCTAGTGTTTCCCTGCTTTTCCCAAAGACAGGAATTATTTCACTTGGGATTATTTCCATATTAATCAGCTCCAGTGTATATTAGGAAGTTAGGACAGAGGAATGATTGGTGTGTGAGAGAGAAAAAGAAACAAGAAAAAGGTCAAAACATTTTAACAAAAGAATAATAACAAAATCCCATAAGCCTGGCTTTGACTTCCAGAGCCATGCTGGGAGATCTTGATCTCCAATTTCAAACCAGCCTTGAACTGACCTTGGAAGAAGGATTGTGTTCCTCCTTGGAAAACCTCACCAAGACCCCTGAAATTACTGCTTTTGTACTACTGTATTTGAAGAATTAAAATTTGGATTTCATTAACTTTCTTTGTATGTTCCAGTCCTTGCTATGGCTCTGCTGTCTGTGTAAGTCAGGAGGAAATATGATCTTACCTTGCCCGTGGGGTGCTGTGTTGTGAGCTCCTGATGAAATAAACCTCAGAGCTGTGTTATGTTAAAGGAAAAAAATCAGACTTTTTGAACACTAGGACACCCTTAGGGCCAAATGCTAAATGTTTTCTAGGCTTCAGGCAGCCTCATGTTAAGTCTGCACACTTAGGATTTCTAAATTTAGAGCAGGCTTTCAATTGCCCCCTCAAGCAGTTTGCTTAAATGATATAATAATAACTGTACTTCCACAGGTATGTCTGTGCCATGAGCTCTGAGGACAAGAGTTGTAAATTACAGAGATAATTTGGCCAAGGTTTGAAATGTGGAAATGTTGCTGACTTTAAAAGCTCAGCACTGAATATCTACATTAAAGGAACACTGTCACACTGGAATTGTTTGTGTCTAAATGGGTTCATCTGTTATTCATGCCAGCTTATTGTGAGTGAAAACGTTCAAAAATGTAGATATTTTTCATTGTGTTTGATTTGTATAGTATAGCAACGCTTCATATATCATCCATTTCAGTATTAGTCATTGTAAAATTAATATTTCTTTTGTAACTGCATTGTTTCTTTAATGCAAGAGTGTTTGTGTGAAGAATTAGAAGGCTTTCCATAGTGTACAAGTTACAAGGCTGAACACAGACTGAAGTTTTGATTTACTACTTTGTAATACCCCTGATTGATGAAGGCAGTGTTGGAATATTTTTTCTTCCTCTTCTTTTGGAGTGATAGAAGTTTTAGTGATCAAAGTTCGGCTGCCAAATGTCCATGGAGGAATAAGTTGTAAATTAAGTGTCTGTTGAAGCTCTGTCTTCTCTGAAATGTTGATACTTTGCAGAATCGAAACCGCCCTCGAATAATTACTCTCGAATCCTTTAAATACTTACGTATGTGTTTAACTTAACTCACGTCAAGTTATATGTGTAAAGTTAAACATGGAGAAACATATTTGCAGGGTGAGATCATTTTAACATCTCATGATTCACAGCAAAAAATATCCTGTTATTGGCTGAAACCTGCTCCACAGATACACAACATGAAGTTGAGATCAGCGTAGGTCCGTTCACATATTCCTTTTGAAAGTACTTACTCATTATGAAGTACTGAATAAATCCTTCCAAAGTCCTTGCTAAATTATTGTCAAGATTAATATAATGATCATTTAAATTGTGTGTTGTAACAGATAAGCTAAAACTTAATCTCTGACTAGTTAATTAGAAAGGGAGTGAAATGTGGATAATGCAACTGTAGATGACTAAAGTGCTTTTAATGTTAGACATGTTGGTAGAGCCTATCAGTTTTAGTCAGCATGATTTAAAAATTATTTCCATATGTCTGAATTTGAGTTTGTTTTTCAAATTAAATTCTAGTCCTTTGTATAAGCATTCTGTCAAAGTGTGCAGTGGTGGGTGGTATCTCATCTTAGCAAACAATTTTTGAGTGAGGGGAATTCCAGCAAAATTCTTTCCTCAGACATATGCATGCAATTCTCACTGAATTTAGTGAGATTTACATGTGTGTTTCCAAAAGGAGGGTTTGGCTAATGTGTTTTGTTTTTTTCTTCCACCAACCCTCAGAGCCTTGGGCTCCCTGTCAGGCAGTGTTTGCATTTGCTGATCAGCGTTTCCACATCTGCTGAGCATTTCCTCTCAGATGCTTTGCCCATCTGAGCACATGACAGTCCTCTCACCAGAGTCCATCCATCCCTCCTGGCAGCTTGAACCTTGGCAGGAAATATTTCCACTTGGATTTCCACTTGAAGTTGGACTTTGGCAAACACCAAAGCCTGTGCCATTCTCCTGATTGTCTTTCAGGTGATGCTGTGATGTGATTGTGAATACGTATTGAGGGGGGAGATAATAAACCTGTTTTTCCTTCCTTTTGTTTTTTTCCTCCAAGGTTCCAGACAAGTATTTCACCATTTTACTGGATTATCTGCAAGGGCTTCAGGGCAATGCACGAGACAAAACTGTGCAGAAAGCTGAAGCTTTTATGAAGGAATTTGATGGTTCTGATGGAGAAGACCCAAACCTGCTGGGGAAGTGCGAGCGCATCAGACAAGTTCTACAACTGCTGTCCTGAGAGTATTTCTGTGTCATAATTGTTGTCTGGTGAGGGAAGGAGAGGATGTCACACACTGAGGCTGTAAAGAATTTGTAAAGATAATACTAAATTTTATCCTCGTAATTTTTTCCAATTGAAAATATTTATCGTGTTTTGAGGCGATGAAATAAAAATAACGTATATAGTCCATAGTCTTGCTATTAATCTTATTGCAGCTCTTTAGAAGAATAAACCTCTCTCCCTCTCATTAGTTTTTCTACATCTCCCCCTCTAATTACTGTTAAGTATGAGGAACATTGCAGCTCTTAATACAAAGAGCAAAGGAACCAACATAAGGCCTGGAGGGTCTTTTACAATGGCAGCTTTTAAAATGATTGTACAGTGGAGTGTGTGCTCAGCCAGCTGTAATTTCTCACTTTCAGCTTCAGAAGGATGTCACTTGGATTTGGGAAGGATCATTTTCAGTCTGTTGAACACAGGTTGTATAACACAGTTGCTTATTAGTACTTCACACGGTGATCTGGAGATACCATCAGCTTTGTTGGTTTTCTTTTTATATTTTAAAGTTTTCAAATGCATTAGGGCAATAGTTTAGTTACTCAGATAATGCACTGATGGGAACAGATCAAATCCTTGACTATATGTGGTGAAATCATCACATTGTAGCTAAAATTAGCCTACAATCAGAAGTGCTGTGCTGTATCCAGCCTGCCAATGTTGCATTTTCCTCTTCCTCTTGCAACTGGCATCCAAAAGAGTTAATTCATGCTCATTCCTTTTGGCATGGGACGTTTGGCTGTTATGAATGTGCTGAAAGTGAGGCTTTCAAGTAAAAACCAAGGACATTAATTACTCAAAGTTGGATGATTGGCTTATTTAATAACACTGGTATTCAGACAGAGTTCTTGACCTGATTCTTTAATGTTTCTGCAAACATTGTTCATACTTTATTAATAACAACTGTATGAAAAGTGTGGTGGTGTAAGAGTGGCTGTCTTTGGGAATTACAGCTTTAATTTGGGTGGGTGAAGGAGGGGAGGATCTGTGGAGGATCTCCAGGCCTGATTTTCCAATAAGAAGCATTTGAGTGGATTTGACAGCTTTCATCGTCATGGCTTAGTACAAATCTTTGAAAGTATGAAATGTATTAGTAATGACTAATAACTTATGCTTTCTGACTTACTGAGGAGGATGTTTTCAGGCAAAAAAAGACTAGAAACCAGCATGCCCTCCTCTAAAAGAATAACTGGGATGGAGTTTGGCACAAGAATGGGCAGAATTGAGCAGCAATGTCCAGGTTCTTCATTGAGCTGCTGACAGTGCCTCAGGGCACAGCTGGATGAGGGCTGCAGAGGAGACAGAGCCAGAGCCTTTCTGAGCTGTATAGCACTGATCTTCCAGTGAGAAACCTGGTGAAAAGGATCAGTAATAAAAAGAAGTGATCCTGACATTTAGTGAACTCATAAAGATCATTGGGGTCATATATTTTACATGTGAGAATATGCAGCTGGGAAAGGCTGCCATCACTCCAAGCAGAAGCTGATATTTGTTTCTTTCCATGAGGGAAAAATAGGAGTTTTTCAGGAATGAAGTTTTCAAAGTGTCTTTTTGTGAGTTTATCATTGCATGTTAGATGTCAGAGAAGAATTTTTGTTCTCCTTCAAGACATTTGAACATCACCACTTCTGATTTCTCTGTCACACAAAAATGTGAGTCCTCATTGTGCACTCAATATACCTCCTAGCTTAAAAGCACGAGCACATTGCAACTGCACTTTGGAAGAGAATTGTAAAAAAAGATGATGAAGGTAAGATCTGGGCAAAAATATTGGGAGCATTTTATGATTTTGACATATTTGGCAAGATTTGCCTTTCTTGGACCTTAGTTCTGATCATGTATAAATGCTGACAAATCTGTAAGAAGAGAAGCTTTGTAGATCAAGAATGTCATGTTTCATTTTATATCAAATTAATATTAAAAGCACACAAGGCCTGTCAATCTGGAGGCCATGTGAACAGTACTATTTGCAAAAAAAAGTTGGAGCCTTTCACCAGCACAGTAATGGACCCCTGGGAGTAGGTCATGCTCTGCTCTCCTCTTCCTCAGCTGCAGTTCCAGCTTTCCCTTCAGTCCCACTGATTGCTGGGAGAAGGTCATGGTCCTGGGGCTCTGCTTCTTGCAGTTATGGAAAATTCAGAAGCTACAGTTGAAGGTAATTATTGCTGTGGTTGTGTTTGGCAGAGAAAGCAAAGCATGGTTCTTCCTGCCACGTGCCTTTTGCTGTAGGTACTGTCCAATAGTCAGAGGGGTCTTGAAATTGGGTAAAAGATTTGTCAAACTGCTGCTTGGTGGTGCTGTGTCTTGCATATCAGAGCTCAATGTGAAATAATTTAAGAGTTGTCTAATACTAGTGCAAATAGAAAAGGACACTTTAATTACATTTCATTTTTTTACTTTGCACCTTTTCTTCAAGAATCTTCAGCCGTTTGTTTTGGCAAGCAAGTCATCCTCACAACAGCCAGGAAATGCAAGAACACTCATTTTTGGGAGATCTGTATTGCTAGACCTGTTTAAAAGACAAGATTGTGAGGACCCAGAGAGCTTATCCCACAAACTGCCAATGCTGTAGTGGCTCTGGCAAGCAAATCTTGCCTTGTCCATGTGCTATCCACCACACCAGCCTCTGCTTCCTGCTCAGCCTGGCATTTTCATCCTTGGATTTACATTATGTGATGAGTAAGTCTAGAAAAATCTCCTCCATCGTGCATTTTAAATTATTTATCTTAAATTATTAAGTGTGCAGTAAGTTACTGAATTCCTGGAGCTGGTTGGAGCTGTGTGGGAAGATGTCATCTGGCACTTTATTCCCTTTTTTTCATGTACAGTTTTCAAATCTCAGCGTTGCTTGTATCTTAGGCAATCACATGGGCACAGATAGGACAAAATCTTGTCTTTGCCTCTGTTTGAATCAGTCTGCTGTGTTAATAAAAATTGCATCCCAGGCTGGAAGTAGCAGTGTACAGAATGACAAATTACATCTTCATCTGCCTGCACTAATCGCCTTCTCGTTGAGTTAATCTGCATTGTGTGGCTCTGGCTAGCAGAATGCATGTCCTAAGAGAATGCTGAAGTCAGGGCTTCCAGGCAAAATAAAGGAACACTAATTACTTAGAATTGCTTAAAGCTGGAACTGTGCCTCTAATGGAAGTACTAATTACTCAAAATTTGACAGTGGAAGAATTTCCCTTTAATTTGGCTGATCCTTGGCTGTGGGTTGTGTATCTATTTGGTTCTCCACTGCCCACAATTTTGTTATCACCATTGTAAAATTACTGTGTAAATGAATTGTGTTTGTATTTGGAAAGAGCATCTTGGGCTTGTTGAATGTGTAGTTTATTTCCTTATTTCCTGTCACTGGAAAATTGCTCTGCTGTGTTTCTCTTCATTTTAAAGCAAGGTGATTATTGACTCATCTCCCATTATTTCAAATAGCTTAGAAATGCATATCTTTGGTTTGAGCTTGGGGGTTTTGGTTTTGTTTTGTGGGTTTTTCTAAATTTTGCCATTGAGTAAGGCAAAGTAAAAAACATTAAAATCTACTCACATTTCTGCAAATCAATGTCAAAAACAACAATCATAAAAGAGATTTAAGTTGCAAAATCAAGCACTCAGAAAATTAGAAAACATAAGACTGGAAATTGTCTGTGTAATTTAAATTTTACTCCTTCATGCATAAATGGTAGGATGGAACTTCTTAATTATGTCATCAGGGTAGTGTTTTCCTTTGTGTGCAATTGGTAAGTTATTTATTCAGTGTTTTCCTTGCAGCTCTGCTGCTCTTCTCATTTTCAAAAAGTAAGGTCTACAAAGCAGTCCCAAAGCCAGAGAAGTAACTTTGCAGTTGGGCTTTGATCCTGCACAGAAATAAGCAGGAACTTTCATTTTCCTTTGGTGAAGGAACTAGTCATAGATGTTTCATCACAAATGCTCCCTTTAAAACATGTTTTAATGTTCTGATTCATTTACAGTCAAAATACTGAATTGATGTTACTTAATTTAAATCCAGTTTTGTTGACATAAAACTTTCCAGTGGCTTATTCTGGTTTAGCCTTTGGTTTCCTTTTATGTCTTCCTTTCTGTACAGCTGAATGAGCTTGTTATTTCTGTCCCTGCAAATAGGAATATTAGTTGTTTACAGTGATTCCAGTCATACAAGGACACAATTAAATGTCCTTGCCTGTGCAGGACGAGCTCATTTTCACAGTGATTTATAATTATGTTCTATTTTAAATTCTTCATAAGAACCTACATAGTCAACAACTTAAAGCGGTTTTAAATAATTATTACTTTAAAATAAGCAGTTTTTTCCCCTTCAAGGAGTATGGAATAGCAAACTAAATAAAACTAATTAGTAAATGGTGGGGGAAGGGCAAAGCAAAACAGTGGTTTATCATTCTTTGTCAAAACAAAGCTGAATAAGAAGCTTGTGCTACTAAGAAACTGGTGTTGCGGACACAGAGGGAGGGCCCTCTGGGTACAAACAGAAGAACACTCATACAGTTACTCTTACTGATTTTTTTCCTTACATGCAGAAAATTTTTGGCATTCCCCAACAAAACCCACAAAAACACCTACGTTAAAAAGTTAAATAGGTTTCAAAATCAAATCCTTAAAGGTCAAGAAATGCCACATGTATATAAATGGCCAGAAGAATTAAAATTCTACCTCTCTGTGCCTCCAGCCTGGAGACTGAATGAAGGGGGATTGTGTTAGAAGCAAACAAGCAAAAACCTCTAAATTATGTGAGCACATAGTTAAAATTGCCAGATACCCTTCTGTTCATAGGAAGGTGGAGTTACATTCCCTATTAACTTTAGTTATTCAGATTTTTTAATGAATATTTTCTGCTAATTGAAATATCACAGCTGTGACAACTTACATCTATTCTCCTCAAGGTCCCATGTGTATTTAATACAATTATGAGCCATGGGACACAGAATCTGTCACTCTTACTTGCTTACAAATAGCCATACCAGCCATGGCACTGTGAAAATCATCATTTGCCGTGGAGCTCCTTTGGACCCAAAGGATGTTTGGCAGTGTGTTTCCCTGTATTGGTCTGGAGGTACGGGTTTTGGCAGCATCCTTTGTACCAGCCAGGTTTGCTTAAGCTCCATGAAATTGCCCAAATCTGGCCCAGGGATGCTGCTGATGGAATTTGCCAGGCGAGCAGTGACATGAGCCCATGCAGCAGTGGGGTCCCAGCTGCTCAGGATGCTCAGCCCATGGCTTAGTGCCCTCCTTGCTGCCTGCTCTCACTCCTGAGCTGCTGGGAGTTGCCACCATTTTATTTGTCTGCTTTCCATGGGCTTAATTGGACTAAACAAACTGTTTTAGCACTATCTTGAGAAATTGAAAATTTCAGCTATGGCGATGGTGTTTCTCTGGTAGCATAGATACTTGTAAACAGACTTTATGGGTTTCACATGGATTTCACAGGACCCTTTATTAGAAGCAGAGGCTGTTGCAGGATCCTGGAAAGGACTGATCAGCATCCTGATTTACCTTGTTGAACAGGACTGGTATTTCTGTGAGCTGTCACAAATAAATGCTCACAGATAGGCACAGGGACAGGCAGCCAGGAAACCATGTATGGGCATCAACTGTGCCAGAGGGCAGGGATGACAGTGAGGAATGTAACCTCCTGAAGTTCCCTGGTTAAGGCAGAACGCCACCTGGCACAAACCCTGGCTGCCAGAAGGTTAAAAATAACAAATAGCATCCCGATTACATAAGGAAATCTTTTGTCCCTGTTTAATGGGGCACTGTGATATGCCGGAAAGAATAAAGATGGAGCTTCTCTGAAGTCTTGTGGTTAGTGCTTAGGGCCAAGCCAGCTGAAAATACCAGGGCTGATTGCAAGCAGGACCCTGTGTACAAGCCTGCTGGCATTAAACAGGCAAAATCTGGGTGAAATTCCAGTGTCTAAGCATGCTCAGCAGCAGCCTCAGCACAGTTACTGCACTGGTGGCACTTCCTTCAGTGCCAGGAAGGACTTTGGGTCCTGTTTTGTGGTGATGATGTTACTACAATATAAATACAGAGGATTTGTGTGTCCAGAGCAGCCTCAGAACCCTCTGGAGGGCTACAGTCCATGAACCACTTCTGGGTTCTTGCAGGAAATGGATAATGGAGCAGCTGTGGAAGTTACTGTGGACGTTCTTCAAACTCACCTCAGCAGTGCCATCAGCCTCACCTGCCTGCAGAACCCTCCCAGCCCCATGAAGGAAGTGCCTGCTTTGGTCTCAGTTCCAGAATGAACCTGAAGTGGTGGTAATGCTCAGGTTTTCCTTTGCATCCCCGGAGGCTCTGTCTGTGATGACCCTGCAGTCTGTGTCCAAGCCACAATCTCCTGTTCAGTGGCAGCTTGCAGGACTGTCAAAGACAACGCTGATTTCCAGTTTGACTGCTCAGCTCTGCCTGCACCATGCTCTCCTTGGCTGTGATCCCTCTCAGGTCAGTACAGCTGTTACTTGTAACCCTTACCAAAGATTCTTGGCAGCTTTCAGTGCCTGCTGTAAGCAGGAGCATTTGTCAGCAGATGGTCCTCACACTTCCCTTTTAGGTCCCCAGCTGTATCCACACCACCCCTGTGCACCTAACTGTGCTTCCACTTTCTGTCTTGGTGTGAAAATGTGCCTTCAGGGGCTTGGCACTTCAGCTAGGGTAGCAGGGAGCATTGAGGATTGAAAGATCTTAATATTGTAGTTATAAGAATGGAACTATCCTTAAAAATTCCCCCACATTCCTTCAGGATGGCTCTGGATTTCCATCCCCTCAGCTGTTCCCTGGGGCCATATCCCACCAAATTAATGCAGACTTTGCATCTGGACATGCTTTTGTTTGGAAGAGACGAGGCCAGTCTGAACTTCATCCCAGCCTGAGTGTCTTGTGGAAATTGAGAGAGGCGGTAGAAGTTATTTAAGCACTTGCAGAAGTGCCTGAGATGAGTGAAAAGGAACCTGCAAACAGAAGGGTTTCAGTGCCCTGGTAAGGCTGGGAGGCTCTGCCTCTTGTTTGGGCAGTGACACGTGTTGGTGCTTTCCAGCATCCGGCCTGTGTGTGTTCCTCCTGTGGCTCCTGGGTGCAGGTTCCAGGCAGGATCATGGAGGGTCACTCTCTAGGCTGTCCCTTCATGGAAACAAACACTCACTGGCCAAATTACAGGGTTCTTCATGGGCCCCTGAGCAGTGGGAAGGGTGAACATGGTGAAGGAACAGTGGCAGGGAGATGCTGCTCTTAGAAATGATTAATTCCTTGTAGAGGACACACACCTCAGAACCCAGACCACTGTCAGATATTTTATGATCAAAAAGAAGAAAACACTTTCTATAATCTGAATTTCCAGTGCTTTTAACATGGTGTTTAATCTCAGAGATGGACATTCTGCAGTGGGCAGATGGTTGCATTATGAATATTGCACCGGCATCTTTCTTGTCTTCCTGTCCAAGCTCCTGAGTAGATTACAACTTAATTTAACTGATAGATGGAAAAGTTCAGCTGGCTGAATTAGCAAAGAAGATGAGGAGGAAGACAGCTCATCATAGCTAGGAAATGCATAAGTTAAAAATAGGCCAGGTATTGCTGTCTGGTTTCTAGGTCTGATAAAACTCACTCAGAAATTGCCACCTGTGCAGCAATATGGCATGAAACAGCTCTCTGCACTTTATTGTGTTACTTTTCTCTTGAGCAGCCAGGCCTGCCAGCTACAGAGCACAGAATGTAGCAGGAAAACTATGGCAAACTTGACAATTATTTCCAGAGATTGATTCAGTCCTAGAAAATATTCATTGGCTCACTAAAAAAACCCAGGGGTTCCCCCGTTGTTTTCTAAATCCTTTTTTTTATTATTGCAGCTGTCTTTGGACAAAGGGAGAGGAAAAAAGTGACCGCAGAGAGCTCAGGGTACATCTTTGACATTGTTTAATGAGAAAACAGTGACTGTTGTTGAATCACCCTGCTAACACAGAGCAGACAGAGCATCTCAGTTCATTTTTGTTTGGCTTTTGTTTTGAGGGGTCCCAGCAGAAGCTGAAAGGGTGGCAGGTGAGCCTGGGTTTGTGCTGTTCCCCACACTGCAGGTGGTTACTGCTCCAAGAGAATGAGGGGAATGTGACCAGTGCTGTCTTTTCTGCAGACAGCTCGTCCTCAATTTCTGCTCTGCTTGTGGCAGTGTCCCCTCCTTGCTAATGGAACGGGGTTGCAGCCAGCAGAATGGATCAATCAGCCTTTATTTGCATCATTGCTGTGGGTCCTGTCTCACTCATAAAGTTGCTTTAATGGTCAAACTTTTGACTTGCTCCACAGCTGAAGGCACTGGTGGTTTGGATTGTCCAGAGGAACACTCCAGAGGGTGCTGGGTGGGCTCCTCACTGGTCCTGGTAAAGGGCACCTGAGTGCAGGTAATGGGGAACAGAAAACTCATGTTTTAGACAGAAACTGGCTAAAACTCATGTTTATACAGAAAACCAATTCCACTGTAATGTGGAACTGTGTGCTGACTGAAACTGGCAACAACAGCACACGTGCCACAGAAGTTGCTGATGCTTGTAATTATTTTTTTTTTTTAGGACTGAAAGGTATTTCCAGTTCAACCAGTTACAGGAGGGTAATTATCGATCCCATAAAACTTTTTGTCACTGAGATTTGAAAATGACAAAATACCACACACTGGTGCCACAGCCCCATGGATTAAAACGTGCTGCAGCTTTTTAGAGTGATTTTTTAATATGTGGAAATGATAAAATAATTGTCTCAGAGGAAAACAGACAGATGTCTCAGCTGGCTTATCTAGAAAATCCTGCCATTTCTCTCAGACATGACCTTTACCTAGGTCATCCTGCCTTTTTTGCAACTCAACTGGATCATTCTGATGGGCACCAGCTTGACATAACCTTGAAATGGGTTCAAAATCTGGCCCAAGCTGTTTTGTGGATAGAAGAAAGTAAAATGCTTGTAGTCCCTTTCTGATTGTCAGGATGCTAAGGCTGTAATTCAAGTCATTAGGCTTAGTGTATAAAGCCCTTTATAATCCAAGTCTTAAGAACCTGAAAGGTCGCTTGTGGTCCAATAATCCTGAATAGTAAATGTGATGAGCTGGCAGTGACTGTCCTGATCCTAAAGCATCTCTCCAAAGAAGGGCTGGTCTCTGCCCCACAAGCATATGCACGTTATTTCCAGATGAGCCAAGAGCCTGGGCAAGGAGTAAGCAGCTTGCCTGCTGAACAGCTTTGTGCAGCACTGATTGGTTTGAAATTGTTTCATTAACTGGACTGAAGGAGTAGACAAGAGGATGCTGGAGGTTTTAAGGACACACCCTGCAGAGATCTTTGCTCATCACCAAGACCCCTCAAACCCTCCCCAAAATCTGCCAGTGCAGCTGCTCATGTGAATGAAATGAGCAGAGGTTGCTCATGATAGGAATGGCTCATCCTGGTCTGAGAGTGCTGTCAGAGGCTGTTCATGTTCACACAAGTGATGGGGACCGGGAATGTGAAACATCTGGCCAGAGGTGCAGCAGCTGGCATTAAGCAGGCTGAGAAGATCTGGCAGGTCCTGGGTGGCCACATTCCAGCTGTGACCCCTTTTCAGGGGTCCAGAAGGGATCCAGTGGCTTTGTGGAGCAGCACAGAGAGGGGGTTTGGTGCCTGGCAGTGCAGGATGGCAGCGGGCCAGAGCCCCAGGGTAGTTCTGTGGGAGGAAAGGACAGATGTGCAGGATGCAGGCATGGACTGATGGCATAATCTACAGGGTCAACTTAACATGAGCATTTAAGGAGCTCAGTCCTTTACTCACCTCCTTCATATCTCCTCAGGAAGGTGCCAGAGAGGTAAAGAAATGGGGGACTGGGAACATTGAACCACTTATGGGACCACTTGGTGCCTGACCCTCCTTTTCATGCCTGTTTTTGTGCTGAGGGCAGTTAGATGTCAGCTGGGACTAGGGCTGCATGACTTTGTTTTTCCTCTTAAATGTCTCCTTGCCTTTCAATTTGTTCAGTATTTGAACTGATTTTCATCTTTATATTGTATTTATTTAGTGGTGCTCTGGATATGGTTATTTTTGTGCCCTGAAGGGCCTAATTTTCCATTCCATTTTAATATATAACTTCTATTAACATCAATGCTTTGCTGCATGCATAAAGGGGCACTGAATAGCTAAACTGTACTTAAATACCTGTGACCTCTTGGCTCTTCTATATGGAATGATTATTAATGCTTTGTCCTTGCTGTGTTTCATCAGAAGATGCTGCCACACCAGGCAGAGCTGGGGAGGTCTGATCATCCCTTTATTGCAGATGGGTAGAACAGAGGAAAAGAGATTAAAAGATTTGCCAGGAACACAGAGCAATCAGTGGCTGTGCTGAAAATAGAAACCAGGCTCCTGGTTTCCATTCCCCAAATCTGGCCTCTAGACAACACTATATTAAAAATGTAAATGCAACATAGACAATCTTTCCTTTTTCAGACCTTTCCTGTGAACATTTTGTGTCCTTTTGACTCTGTTTCACAGAATAACCTGGTAGCATTTGGACCAAAGAACCAGGAGCTGTCTGGGCTGAGCTCACTGGATGCTGCAAAGGGAACTGGGCTGGACCACCAAAACCTCAGAGTGACCAAAGAGCTCATGGCAGAAGGTGGGAGGAGACTTGTGTCTATTTTGAGGCAGAAAAGTATTCAGTAGCTGTAGGCTACTGTTCAAAATACTTTGATTACTGTATTTAAGGAAGCCAAAAGTGATACTGTTGTGACAGCCAGTCCCTCAGCCTTTGTATTCTAGAAAATATTCTCTCTTGTGATGCACCACAGATCCAAAGCTGGCAGCAGAAGGACATGAGGCATTTTAACTGTTTGCTATTAAGTCTGCAGATGATGGGTAAACCAAACACAACTGAGGTTTGAAATGCACAGCCAGAAGGGAGGAGTGAATTGGGTCTCACTGAGGAATGGCACAGCTGCAGGGCCTCCTGCTCTTCACAACAGAGATGCTGGCAGTGCCATTACTGGGCTCATTCCTTTGGGCTTGGCCCAGCTTTATTTCTGTTCCCATATTGTTCCTCCGTGCTGTAAACAGGCTTGATGATCAAAAAATATAAAAATAGCATATGGATGCAATCCAACCAAACAGCCAGAGTAAACTTCATGGGAGAAACTGGATTTAGAAATGCACCCCTGAGTCATGCCAAAGAGTCCACGTTAAAGGCTTTTTTAAGAAGCAATTAGAAAGCAGTCTCCTTTTAAAGATACTTCCCAGAGCTTATTACAGGGACAGAACATGCAAATTAGGGCTAAATTCTGCCTGTCTCCCTCATGTGCATGTCTTTGTGTGAGCAGGGTTGGAGATGTGGCTGCACTCATTCAGATCCCACAGTGACAGCAGCGTGGGGCTCACTGCTGTGTCCGGAGGAACTGGGAATCCAGAGGGAACGTGGACACATCATCACTGGGACACCTGACAGGGAAAGTGAATGTTGTTGGAGCCTGTTAGGGACTGACCCTGCTGCAGCAAGTCCTGAATTCCTGCTGTTGTTACTGGCAAGCTTAAAATAAACATTGGCAAAACTCAGCTGAAGTCAAAGGGATGAGAGTTGGCCATGCTGGAGTTGATGCATCTTCCCCGAGGATCTCATCCCAGAGCTCAGGACCCTCTGAATCCCTTTCCACTCCACAGGAGCCCAAAATAAGTGAGGTGAGATAAAACATAAATCAGGATGGCAAGCTGAGGACATCCCCTCTCTCTGGAGTTAGAAAGAGCCTGGATTGAGGAGCTGTGGGACCAAGGGTTGCTCCTCTGCCCAGAGAGTGGGGACATGGTGGGGAGGTGGCAGTGTCTTCTTGAGGCTCACAGGCCTGGGGTAAGGGTTCAGCTCACCTGTACAGGTGGGCTCAACCTTGAATATTTTAGTGTCTGGGAAAAGCCTCTTTAGAAAAGATCTTCTGTGTCACCTTCATGCTCACTCTTGAAATTGTAGCAAGAAAAAAGCATTTTTCATCAGCAAAGCTGTTGCCTTTTGCCATTTCTGCTGGCTTAGGAGAGCGAAGTTTCACTGCTGAAGACTGAACGTGATGCAGTTTTCAATGTCCAGCCCAGGAGCTTCTGAAATACCTCCACATTTTGTGAGGTTAATAACACTGTAGTCACTGATGCTGAATTTTTTACTGGTTCAGGCCATATGTCTCTGACCTAATTAGACTTTTACTGGCTAATGGTTTATGGAGCAAACCTCTGAGGGTTTAGTGTCTGGTTCCTGAAGAGTCAGTCAAGAGGGAAATGCAGCTGCCTGGTGCTGTGCTCCTGCTTTGAAAGGAGCAAGTGCCTCCTTCACTCACTGCAGGCTGATGCCTGTCCGTGCTGTTAACCAGGGCAGATAATACTGATACATTTTAACCTAAAATTAGTGATTGGATTAAATATTAATCTGTAACCTCCAAAAGAGCACTGTGCCCCTTTGGCTGGTGATGGTGTGCATGATCCATTAGCATTTCTGAACCTCACAATTTGGAAGTCCCTGAAACACTTCCAGGGCAGTCAGGGTTTGTTTACAGCAGCTCTTAGGCGGAGATGAGCTCATTTCTCAGTATTACCACTGCTGAGACCACAGGTATAAAATCACAGGCTAGATTTTGCAACTGCAAATCATGTTTCAAGTGCTTCATGGGTGATAAAATACCCAAATTGTAATAGATTTTGTTACTTTATTACCTGCTGGCGGCACATTTACTGTGTTGCCCCTTTGGTGCACCTGTTAGTGGTGACTGGTTCTGATCATGTTTCTGTCAGTCTCATGTGGCCTTTGAACCAATCTTTTCTCTTTTCCATTTGGATTTTTTTTTCTCTAAGCCAGGGATAATGGCACTTCTTTAGCTGGAGTGCACTTCACATTCAAGTGAAGGGTGCAGTGCTGCTGCTGCTGAAATGTGTCACAGACCCCATGCAGGGAGAAAGAGGATGGGGCTTTTTAAAGACAATCTGCACAGGGCTGTAGAAGCTGGTACCAAACTTAACATCATTTAAACACTTTAACTTTCCTTTGACAAGTGCCTGACCTGCAGTCTGGACAGAAAACCCAAAACCTCCCAAACCCAGGAGGAGCTGCTTCCCCCAAGCTCCATTCCGAGACCCGAGCTCACGATAGGCAGCTCCAGCCTGGAAGGCAAAGCTTGCACATGGATTAATGGCTTAAAGGAGCCTGCTGGGTTCAGGGTCAGCAGCATTTTGGTTGTGGAAGGCTCAGAGGAGTTGGAGGGTGGGTTTGGGGGGTGGATTTGGGCCAGAGCTTGGTCAGGGCTGTCCGTGCTCAGCTGCGCCAGGCGGTCCCGGCTGTCGGCATGTGTTAATTAGCTGAGGAGAAGGGTCCAGGGCAGCTTGTGTTGCTTCAAAGGGCCCTTCAGGGGAACATCTAAAACACAGCTTGCAAGAAAAATAAATGAAGGAGGGCTCAGTTTTTTCCTGTGGCCGCCTGCAAGCTGTGGCCATGAGCAGAGAGTGCTGCTGGGGCCACCCACGCCGGAGCCGCGGCTCCTTCCCAGTGACCTGTCCAGAGCCCCCAGGCTCCCAGCAGTGTCCCAGGACACAGCCCCAGCACCCCTGGCCTTGCTTAGAGGCCTGTGCAGGGACAGCAGTGGGGAGGGAAAGGCCCTTTCCAGGATGTGACCTGTCAAACCCCAGCTGGGACCTGCCTCGTGCTCTTGGCCAGGCTGGCTGCAGTCTGGGGGGCAGCACATGGGGCTGTGCAGGTGGGAGGCTCTGCCTGCTCCTGATTTTGGGTTTCCTGTGGAAGAACTGTCAGTCTCAGGCTCTGTCCATGTCCCCAGCCCCACCTGCTCTTGGCTGGCTCCAAGGTGCAGGGAGGGAGACCTCAGTTTCTGCTCTCTGATCCTCTTTGTTCAAGAGTCTCTGATTTGGACGGGCTCAACTTCCAAATAATTCTCCACAGCCCAAGGAATAACTTTCCTTCCCAGCTGCAACCCCGGGGGTGGTTCAGTCCCAGAGCTCTCTGTCTTTTCTTCTGGGCTTCCTTTTCTGTGATTTATCTTGTGACTTGTGACATGACCCTGCCCTGACAGGGGAAGTTTTTATTTCTTTTTGAGAGATCATTTACTCCTAGATAAACATTAATTTTCATTTTAATTTTTAACCTGTGTCTCTGAGGTGACAAAGCTTTTGTAGGCCATCTAAGAAGCTGTTATCTTTGCCCACCTTTGCCTCTTTCATTGGCTTCACCCAGCAGGTAATGAGTAACCTGTCCTCCTGAGGGCTGGCAGAGATGGTCTCACTGCTTCCTTCTCCATTTTCTTTGGAAATCATAAACATATTTTTAGTATCAGAGTGACATCTCTCTGCCCCTTGCTTTTGGTAATTCCCACGTTGTGTGACAAGGCCATTGCTGCAGTGTGTCCTGCTTTACCTCTTCTCTGCATTTCTCCCCAAAAATGCTGATGGGGAAGGGAAGGAGCTGAGGCAGCCCCAGAGTGGGGCTCCAGGCACAAGGGCTCATTCACAGCAGCCTGACACACACCCTGGGGCTGGCTGGGGCCACAGCCCTGTCTCCTCAAAGCCACACAGGTAAGTCCTTGTCCAGGCAGGGACGTGGATGTGCATGGCCAGACTCCCAGGCTCCTGCTCTCACCACAGATGCTGTTGTTGGTGGCACACGTGGGTTTGGGGTGTTCCTGGGTGGTGCAGAGGGCTGCAGTGAGCAGAGGTCACGTCCTTTCCAGTCAGCCCAGGTCCCTCCTGAGATGGGGAGAGAGAACAGCTTGGAGTGGGGTGCTGTGTCAGTGCAGGTGTGACCCTTCCTGCCCCTTGGAACAATCCCCAAGTACCCTGAAGGCTGATACCATCTCAGAGCAGCATCCTTGGCATCTGAAGGAACTCAAACAAAATAGAAGTCAAATGTTTTTTTTCCTGTTTAGGGGACATTATGAGATCAGGGTAATTTTCCTAAAGTGCTGTGTTGTTCCACTGCCAGGTGCTGCCCCAAGGCCACACTTACCCACCCAGCAGGACTTGTCACTCCCCCATGTGTCCTCCAAGCTCTGACTTTTCTCTGCTCTAGGTTGCAGAGAGGCACAGCCTGGTGTTCCCTGTCCTTTTGGGGTTTCCAGAGGTGGAGCTGCTTGGCAGGAAGGACACACAGAGCAGCTGGCTCCATGTTCTGTCACATCCAGCATGGACATGGGACAGGTAGAACTGATAAGGATGTGTTGGCTGTGCTGCTTCTCAGATGAGTTGTTACAATTGCAAGGGTCTGTGAGAGTCTTGAGCTCTGTCGCTCTGTCCTTATTGTCAGGGCTACTCTTGTAGGGCTTGGGGGATTTCTTTTTTTTAAAGAGAAATATGTCTGGGTATCTTTTTGTTTCTCATATCAGTTTGTTTTGTTTTTGTTTTTTTTTTTTTTAGTGGCTCTTGGGTCACATTTCAAGGTGTTTTTTTCTTTTTTTTTTTTTTTTTTCAATGTAGAGGGAAGAAAATTATTTTTGACAACACAAAAGCTGAGGTCCTTGTGCAATCCCCTGTGCAGTTACTGGGAGTTCAGATCACGATGACTCATGATAAAGGCTGCAAGAACTGGCAGGAGTGCAGTAGCACAGGCTGTTTGTACCTCAAACAATTAGTTCTGTAAACAGATTTTTGTCATGTTAAAAACGAACACATCGCCCAAGATCAGACATTGGAAAACAATGAAGGGAATCATCCATCCAAGGCTGAATGAGAAAGATTTGATGACCTAATATGTATATAATGCATACAGCATGTGTGTCAGGGCGTTCATCTTGTTGCTAAGAGGGAGGCCCAGTGTGAGGAAGGGTCCCCCGTGCTCCTTCCTAGTGCCTGGGGGAAGCTCCTGGCTGTGCTCAGCCCTCCTGGGAAGGGAAGTTTCTGCTCTCTACCCCAACACCTCCATGCCCTCCTGGCTGAGCTTTATTTTTGGCTGCAGGTTCAGGCAGCTGGGGGAGGGATTTCCCTTCCACCCCTCCTGTCCCCCTGCAGTTTATCCTCTAAACCACAAGTTGTTCAGTGAAATCCCTGGTCCTGTTCACAACAGGGATGGAGCAGTGGCATCTGCTGCCTCTGAAACAGCTGGGTCATTTTTCTGAGGAAAAACAACTCAGCCTGAGACAAATCCCATGCATTGAACTTCTCACTGTGTCAGGCTGCAGGGACAGAGCTATAAACATGCCAAACCCAGAGCTTTGGTGTGAGCAGCCCATAACTGCCTAAAATAATGCCTCCTGCCCAGAAAGATTCTGGACAGGAGGCATTATTTTATAATTTGAACCAATAATTATTTTATAATTTTATATATGTGGGATTTCTGGGGGGAATCTGTTTGTTTCTTTGCTTTTGTCAGTATTTTTTGCCAGAATAAACCACAAAGTACCAGCATGCTCTATTTCCTAGGATTTTCAGTCCAAGCAAGGCTAAGGTGGAAGAGAGGAGGAATCAGGTCTTTTCATATCCAGAGTTCCTTTCTTTAAAAACAGACCAATAATAAAACTGCTGAAAAACTGATTTTACATTTTGTGGATGTAGAAAGAAAAGCTCATTCCTGTTATTTTCTGCTGGATGCTGTGTGAATGTCCAGAATTGACCTCTTGCCTTAGGGACAATTGCATGTGTATTTGAGGGTTTCTAGGTTCAGGTTTAGCAGAAATCAGCAAAAATTCTAGTCAGCTACCAAGAGCAAGAGCTTTGTGAATCTTATTTTGCAGCCAGTTTATCTATAACATTGAGAAATGGTGTAAGTAACTTGCCTGCACATAAAATGCAGCTGCTTATTGTGCTGTGAAATTTAACAATGCTGAGTGTAATTGATTTATAATTCATGTGAAAGATGAAATCAATGATCTAAATTCAAAACAGAAGTGTTCTGGCTTACTAAACATTTGGAGTTTTCTTTGTGAAATGCTTTATCTTTTTGCTTTATTACCTCTTTAAAAATGTAATTTCATTGTTTCATGAGTTTACTATCACTTTCTCTTAATTGTATTTTTTAAATTCACGTTTATAGGCTCTATCTAGACAAGTCTGATAGGCCCCATTCATTTCTGTAGAGGATTTTAACTAAGAGGAGGCCCTTTGATACATTAAAATTTTTTAGTTACCAAAAAAGTCACTCCAATTATGTGGTTGCTCACATAAATGATGCCTCCATTAAGACAATTGAGTGTTACAAGGTAATGGGTAATTTTAATTTTTTTGTGATTTTTTTCCTGTTTTCTTTTTAGTTGTTTAATTTCTACCCATTCTTTGGATTTCTCCTCAAACCTGCCAAGATGATACAGAAAAATGTAGAAGAGGTGGGTGTGATCATAAAGAAATGCCTCAAGAAAAGGAAAGGGAGCATTAATGAGAACAGCCTGATGAGCTACACCAGTGCTTTGGTACTCAAACAAGAGGTATTTTAACCATATGGTGATTCATGGTGCTTTATTCAGAGATGCTGATGAGATTATTGTCTAATGAACACGCTCTGTGAGAGTTTGCATGGAAATATTTAAATTTTGGGTAATCATCCTCCTATTTTAGTATGTTCAATACTTCATACTGAAGGAAAAACAAGATAAATTTTGTTATCATCTGCCAGCCACAGTGCATTCCTTGCTGGAGGGTGAGAGAGAGGCAATGTCACTTTTCCAGCTCTCCCCAAGCAGGCACATCCCTCCCTATGGGCATGGCAAGAGGCAGCAGAGTTACAGAGATGGGAAATTCCTATGGCATTTGTGCAAAGCCCCCACCAGCTCCCACGTGGTGGATTTCACAACAGGAACACTTGTGTAGGAGTCTGGGCCAGCCTGTATTTGCCCTTTTCCTCCAAGTGTTTGCATCCGCATTCTTGGGCCAGGCAGTGACTGGGAAAGTGTTTACCACCAGCAGCAGGAGGTAGGGCAGTGGAGCTGGTGTGTCAGGGGTGTCCTGAGTCTTCATGGCTCTCCTGTGGCTCCTAGAAGGGCCTGGGACACACACACAGACAAATTCCAGCTCCTCCACTTAGGTACTCTGCACCTCTCATCAAATTCTGCCTTCTCAGGATCTACAGGTAGTGGTTGGAAATCCTGAGCTGGTCATACAACCACTGCCTAGAGCAGATAAATGCCATGTGGTGCTGAAAAAATGGAAGAATTTGTGCAATTGGTTCATTTTGGGGTGGCAAAACCTTAAGTGTGCAAATATTTCTTCTGAAAACTGAAGAAATTCTGTACTGAAATGTCAATATGATGCAACTTGTACTTCTCACTCATCTGTATCCCACTCTAATGTCTCTGGAGCCTAGGTTTCCTGTCCTGGTTCTGTCTTTGTATGCTTTTTTTCTTCATATATCCCTAATAAAAGCAATACATGTTTTCTTTCTGCAGATCATGGTGCTCCTGCACTCACCCTGCTCATGGCTGGCACTCAAACAGCACCCACAGCATTGCAATGGGGCCTCCTGCTGCTGCTGCTGAGGGACCCCCAGACTCAAAGGAAGGGTTTGCTTTGCTTACACAGTGTGCTGAAGTATCCTGCAGTGACTTTGTAAGTGATGCTCACCTCTAAAAGCTTCATAGGCTCTCATGTGTGCTAGAGCATCCAAAATCTGGGTGCTGTCCACCTTCATCCAAGCACTGAACGCTGCCATTCCAGACCAAAGCATCTGAGAGGTTGTTCCCTACCCCAGGGGCTGCAGACCTCCTGTCCTGGGGTGTTCCAACTAACATTCAGCAGGAGCTGGGATTCACAGGTGTTTTACCACTGTGCCTTTCCTTTGCCCTGCAGAAAAGGGTGACACAGAGACTGAGTTCTTGGCCCTGGCTGCTTCCCTGCCTTTGAGATGGCATTTCCCAATGCAGTGATCCATGAGGTGTGGAGATCCACCCCTCTCCTGCCACAAACTCCTGGTGCACCTCAGCTGACACCCCCTTCAAAGGCTGCTGCACTCCCAGGGCACTTGCTGCCCTCCAGATGAAGGGGTGCAGCTCACCAGAGCAAAAAGCACCAGGAGTGAGGAAGCCTCAAGCATGGGGCTTTTGGAGGGGAAGAGCCAGCTCCCTGCTCCCTCATCTCCTCTGAGTCCAGTCCAGTGCCAGTGTGACTTCAGGGCTGGGCACACTTCCCTTTTCCCACAGCTCAGCTCATAACCTGGGGTCTGCTCCTTGTCCCCTTGCCTCCCTGCAGGGCTGTGCTGCCTCTGGGCCACCAGGACATTGCCTCTGCCTTGCTGGGGGCACTGGAGAGCAGCTGGGCACCAAGGGAGCCTGGCCCACGGCCCTCCTCTGCTCCATCACTGGGGAGCAGCCAACAACTTCTTAATCACAGGATTGTTTAGGTTGGAAAAGACCTTAATGAGGTCTAACCATCAACCCAGCAGCACCACCATGTTCAGCACTAAGCCATGTCCTCAAGTGCTGTATCCGTGTCGTTTTGGAACACTCCAGTGCACCTCTGGGCTTCCCCCACCCTGCTGGGTTAGGGCCAGGTCACAGATTAGTCAGGAATTCCAGTGAGCTGGGTATCTGCACTGATGAAGGGTCTTACTGGCAGGTGCAAGCCCAGGAATTGGCTCTTCAGAGGAAGAACTTGGCTGCCAGACACAGCCCAAAGGGAGGAATGCTGAGTGGGCAGGCCAGGAGCTTGCAACATCCACACGTGCTGCAGCAGAGCATGGCTGTGCTGTGGGGAAGGGCAGGGACCCCCCTGCTCACCCCTGGGCTGCCACATAAAACAGGGAAAGGGAAGGGAAGGGAAGGGAAGGGAAGGGAAGGGAAGGGAAGGGAAGGGAAGGGAAGGGAAGGGAAGGGAAGGGAAGGGAAGGGAAGGGAAGGGAAGGGAAGGGAAGGGAAGGGAAGGGAAGGGAAGGGAAGGGGTCCGCCTGCTCATCCCTGTGTGCCAGATAAAACAGGGAAAATGGGAGATGCCAGATGAATTTAAGCCCAGCCATTCCCTGCACACACCTGATTCTGCCAGGTTAATGGGAAATCAGTGTCTTTGCACCCAGCCTTGCAGCAGGTGAGTGCAGTTGGACTGAGGGAGGCATAAACACTACAGACTTAGTCCTGACTCCTTCCCCAGCCCAGATTTGTGCGTTCTAGCCCAGTAAGGACCACAGGGCTGGGCTGGCTGTGGCTCAGAGGGATCGTGCTGCCATCTCGTGGCAAAAATAAAGTAGAAATTCGATTGTGTGCAATGCTCATTGCTCTGGCCAGTGCAGAGGGGTGCAGGTGGAGGTGCTGCAATCCCTGCCCCTGATCCTTGCCCCTCTCAGGGCAGGAGGCCCTGGTGCCAGCATCACACAGCCCCGGGGGTGGCAGGCTGGGCCAGGGGACAGCTGCCAGTGCCACGAGCCACAAAATGAGTTGGTATTGTTCAGATCTGGCTCTAAACATCAAGACACCTGTCCTGCCCCAAGGTGTTTGCCTTCAACCCAGGTGAGAGTTGCAAGGCACAAACATGTTTTGCAGCTACAGGGGAGACCCTCAGGGCCACTGAGGAATGTGGAAATGCTATTTCCAGCTCTGAAAGCCAATGTTTTCTGCTAGATAAATAGATAGCTGAGTCATAATCAATGTTCTGCCATTGCTTGGCTGAGCAAATAAATGGGAGACAGGCACTTTATTTTGTGGAGATATATTCAGCTGTGTAATTCAGTGTGCTGGGGAGGGATCACTCCCATCCATCTGCTGGCACAGGCACAAGTGGGATGCATTTTTCAAAGGAATCCGAGGAACCTGATTTCCTTGGATGTTTGCAGCTCTGGAGGCTACTGTGCTCTGAAGGGAGGGATCCTTCTCTCTGCTTCAAGAACCCCAGAGCCCATGGCAAGGGCACAGGTCTGAGGTTCCACCAGTGAATTCATGCAGAGCTGAGCCCAGCTCAGTGTTGTTCCCTAGAGCACTACACTGCTGCTTTATCTATCTTTTCAGTTCATGTTATTTTGGAGGGGTTAAAACAGGAACAATCCTGGCCTTTCTGAAGCCAAAGGCAGAAGTGTTATTTTATTTCACCAAGACCAAGACTTCCTGCACAGAGCTGCTATGTGGTTTGCTCCCCAGTTGCTTTACCTGTCTCTCCTTGCCTTCCATCCAAAGCACTGAGCAGAGGGCCAGCACCAGCAGCAGGGAGGATGTGGAGGCAACCTTTAACTCAGCCTCTGCCAGCAAGAGGCACAGCAGTGAAGAACTGAGGCTGTCCCCAGGGCTGACTCACAGCCCACAGCTGAGGAATTTGCCCTGGTGAAATCACCCTGCAGGTATGGAGGGTCTGCTGTTGAGCTGGTGTTTACTAGGATGAGCATATGCAGAACTTCTCACCCATGAGATACATCTGCATTTTATCTGTTGTCACTCTGGGCTCAGCATCAGCCTTTCATGGTGTTTGCATTTCTGTGTGCTGCAAAGTTGGGTGCCAGGCATAGGAAATGTAATGAGGACATGGGATTAAAACTTTATTTGGTTCCCATTAAGGGAAAACAAACAATATGATAAAGCACATGATAAGAAAATGCATGTGGAGGAGTGGGAAGTCACAGCAGGTAAATGGATGGGAAATGGACTCAGCTGGAATAAGGTTGTGGAATATGATGGCATGTAAGAGTGAGATAGAGACAACAGCCAGGCTGAGCTACAGAGGAAAGGAAGCCAACCAAAACCAGCTTTAATCCAAAACCAAAACCAACTTTAATCCCTGATCCCCATTCTCTGTGTGTGTGTGTGCAAAACAAGCACTGTGAAATTAGACTGCCTTTGCAGGGGAATTGCATGGCTGGTTCCAAAGGCCAGACCATCCCAAACACAGAATGACTGCTGGTGTAGGGTAACATTAACCAGGGTATCTGAAGAGAGGGAACTCTCTTTGCTGCTGTTTAACAAGGTCAGGAAGGACAGAGATGTGTAAAACTAGCAGTGGGTGTAGTTTATTTTTGTGTCATTAGCTCTTTATGACCGGATGCTGGTGCAAATCTCAAGTGGCCTCATGATTTAAATTGCAAACTCAGGAATGCAGCTCCTGTTTTGCTCCAGCTGGGGAGCAGTGTTGAGCTTGGTTGCAGCACTTGCTTCTCTGAACAGGTTTGCAGCCTCTGGGGCATCTTCCAGAACACTGTTCCCAGGCAGATTTAGTCCTCAAACCACATGGACCCATCACTTTTTTCACTCTTCGTGTTTGGCTTGGCTGCCTGGTGGGTGAAATCCTGGCAGGATTTTGCTGTGAGCTGTGGAAAAGCTCAGGAGGTGTCTATGGATGGCTCAAGCCTGTGACCCACGGTGTCTCTCTGTGGCTTCCAGCGAACTGTGGCTTGTTCTTCCTCAGGATTCCAGGCAGATTTCTGTGACATGGTGAGCTTTGGGAGCCTGGGTGTTCCCCTGCTGCTCATGGGCTGCATCCCCTCCACCAGAGCAGCAGCTTGGTCCCTTCACCAGCTCTGTGCACATCTTGAGAAGTGGGGTGTGATGGGCAGCACCATGGCTGTGTTTGCATCTCCCCCAGGGCACAGGAACAAAGAGCAGCCCTGGGGGGATGGAGCAGTGCAGAGGGGTGGATGGAGGCAGTGGGGAAGGGGATGTGGTGCTGGGGCAGGGTGGGGGATGGCGAGTTTGAGCAGAGTTGGGCTCTTGGACCCCAAAGCTCTGGGACAAGGCCGTGGTTATTCCCTCAGGACAGCACAGGTTGCCTGGGGCTGAGGCCTCAATGTGAAAGTTGTTTGAGGGACGGTGAGGTCCAGGTCAGACTCTGAAACTCCCGGCTGGGGTCGGAAGGTGAATGTTTGGAGCAGCCCTACAAAGAAGACAAAGAGCTCCATCTTGGCCAGGCTTTCCCCGATGCAGTTCCGCCGCCCTGCGGGTGAAAGCAGAGAGTTCACCTCATGGCAGAATCCAGCTGGAATGTTTGCCATGGACACTTAGCATCTGAGATGTTGCAATGGGAGCAGGAGGGAAACTTTGAAATGCACTAAAGCATTTTGGTGTAGAGGAGCCTGTGTTGCTGAAGGTTCCTGCCTGGTCTCTTTTGTCACAGGCTACAGCCATCTTGCAGAGTTGTTGCACATTTATGGTGTGCCCTCTCCTCTCCTTAGCTCTTCCAACCCTCTCAGCATCTTTAACCCTTTCTTTTGGAAAGCAGCCTGATAGAAGAATGCCACCTCCTTCCAAAGTGGAATAGTTTGAAACTCACTTTTCCTGTGGAATTTATCCTCATATACCACTTTTAGATAAAAGTGTGCTTCTTTTTACTACCCTTCTTTGTGCTATATTTAGCAGTGGGAGAGCTGTGCTCTGAGAGCAGCCATTTGCCCAGATGCAGAACAATTGATTCCATGCAGTAGTCTGGTTGCTTATTGACTGAGTTAAGGGCAATGTTTAGACATGAAGACTCATTAGTGTGTATTTGTAATAAAGTGGCCCTGCCACAGCCCCAGCTCTGTGCAGGTCAGCCCTTTAGTTACCTGTGGAGAAAGGCAGGAAAGCTCCTTTCTTTACAAAATTCCCTTCAGCATCGAGAAAGTGGTTGGGGTTGAACTGATGTGGTGTCTCCCATTGTGTCTTATCCAGCAGCACTGAGGTAAGGGATGGGATTACAATTATACCCTGGAAGAAAAGTACACAAAGGCACAAAAGATAGCCAAGTGCTGTTTTGGTTCATTTTCTCACACAGGCTTTGGTGTCCCAGATTTGCTCCACCTGGGGTAGGTGGAGACCATGAGGGTTTTATCCCATCATCCAGCAGAGAGACATCAGTGAGATTCTCCCACTAGTGCCAAGGACTGAAGCCAAACCCCACAGGGTGCTGTGAAAACCTCAAGTGGAAGGTAAAATCCTGCACTTCTCTGGCAGATACTTCACTGTGCAGATGGCAGCAAGGAGGTAAACCAGGGCTGCTCATGGAGTGAGGAAGTCCTGAGCATGAGAGGGACTGGATTGAGCCATATGACAACCCTGGGCCGTGTACAGAAACCCTTCTGGGGATGGTTTTGGACTCTGTTGTGTAATTCCCTCTAAGAAACCATTCTCCAGTGGCACTGGCAGATCTGGGGAGGGTTTTGTGTTCCTGGGAGGCAGCAGATACCTACCTTGGGCAGGAAGTAGCCCCTGAAGTGGGTGTCAACAGCAGTGCAGCGGGGCACGTGTGGCAGGAGGGTGATGAACCTCTGCACCTCGTGCAGCACCGCGTTGGTGTAGGGCATCCTCCTCCTGTCCTCATACGTGGCCCAGCTCCCAGCCTTGACTGTTCTCCCAATCTCCTCCTGGACCTTTTCTGGAAGGAACAAACAAAAGGGATGTGTCCTAGCAAGAAAGCCAACTCCCTCCTTGGATTTGGTTTAGGGGGGAAGAAACCCCATTTTTTCAGAGTTTGAAGAGAGAGAGGATTCTTAAAGCAGCAGTGTGGGTTTCCCTGCTTTGTGTTTAATTCAGGTGTGTGGGTGGGTTGTTTCTGCAGCATCATACTCTGATCTCCACTCATCCTCTCTCCCAGCTACTCAAAAGGGCTATTTTATTGTGACTTTGATCAGCACCATTTACATTAGCAGTTTATCACAGAGGAGAGCTAGGATTCAGCTCTTCAGGCAAAAGAGCTGCTGTGGGTCTGAGGCCAGACCTCTTCATTTCAGCCTTGCCATGGATGGAGTAGGTAAAAGCTGCTCACTTTGAATCTCTGGGTATTTCATCATGAGCAGGATGGACCACTGGAGCGTGGTGGCAATGGTCTCTGTTCCAGCCATGACCAGGTCAAGTATGGATGCCATTAAGTTGTCATCATGGAAGAGGCTGTCTTTCTTGTGCTTCTCCTTGAAAAACACAAAAGGTAAGAAAAGTCATAAAACCATCAGTCTGAGTATTCAGCAAGCGCAGGAAATGCTGCATTACCTACAGCACAGCTGGCTGTGGTCTTGTGTTTGTGAACTGGGTGATAAAATAGACCTGATCTTGAATGCACAGCATTCACCAGAGATGGAGCACCACAGATGGAAGGTTTGGAGGGGAGTTTTGGTTCAACAAAAAGAGTCCATCTCCGCTGGAAGCAGACTGAAACCCAGAGCCAGCTGCTGCTCACAGATTCAGCCTTGCAGGTTTGGAAAGAGCCTGGTCTCTGCCCTGAACAGGAGCAGATTCAGTTAATTCTATCTCTGAGGGACTCCTCCTGCCCAAGGCCAGGTTTGAATCCCCAACAATGCTCAAAATTGCCTTTCAGGCCATTTCTGCCTGAGTCTTAGAACTGTGATAACTCCTCCTCCACATAGTTGAGTAGAATACTTAGTGCCTAAGGTCAGCCTGAATCCAGCTGGAAAGAAGAAAAAGCTCAGAGCCCAAATATTTTGTGTTGAATGAAACCAAGTGATGTGTGAAACTGCCGAGCCTCTGCTAAGTGAGATGCAGGGCAGGGTTAGGACTTGTACTGGTGATTTATCATTCAAGTTCTTTAAGGGGATCATTCATCTTGATGGAGCAACAGTATCAATGATTAATTGATTTGTTTTCATAAAAAGAAAAGCAGAGTCAGCTTTCATGTGAATTCATGCATTTTCTACTAGGAGTGAGTGGTTGATCTCACATTATTAGTGCTGCTATTTCAGGAGTGGACTGAGAGTAGCTTTTGTGTCTTAATTTTGATAGAAAAATGTACCAATTGGAAGAGCCTGACATCTGATTTAAATACCACTGGAGTAACAGCATGGATTTCAATAGATTTACATGACATGACTGAAATCAAGACTCAGCAACTCCTTTAGCTAGAAAATCCAAAGGAGACATTGCAAACAGCCAACAGAGCTAAGCAGCCCAATACCTCTTGTTGCTTGAATATCAGTGCATCGATGTAGCTCCTCACACTGTTCTCATTGATATCCTCCCTGCTGGCCTTCATGTATTGCCTTAAAATGGCACGCACATCTTCGATTTTCTTGAGCATAATCTTGTGGGTTTTGAAAAGAAATCCAAGGAACGGGTAGAAATTGAAATACTAATGAGAAATTTAAAAAGAAAAGCATTAGGCTTGCAGAAATAACACACAGAATCACACAGAATCCCCTTGGCACATCCTGAAACCGCTTTTTTCCTAAGGGCCAATGAATCAGTTGGGTTTTGTCTTTAGTAGCAATATCTCAGCATCCCAGGGACTTCCCAGGCAGATTTTCATAAACTAAAGTAACCATAGTTCAGATCTCATTTGAGCTCCACACAGATGTGCAGGATGGGTCAACAGGGAAGTAGGTAAGGGGCATCTGGCAGCAGATTTTGGTGACCCAAGTGTCACATGGAGAACTGTCACATTTTAGGTGTAATGGCTGGTTCTGAACATCAGAAAACTGCTGAAGTAAACCCTGTGTTTGGTGTGGCTCACGTAAAAAAAATTATCTGTGGGACAGTTTACTTACGTTTAAATTTGGGGATCCCAGAAGAATCATAATTTCATCTATGAGCCTTAAGAGAGTGAGGAATGTTGGGTCCTTGTAGTCAAACCTGTCCCCAAAGAGCATGACGAAGGTGACGTTGATGGGCGCGCAGTTGAAGGAGGGCAGGCTGAAAGGTTCCCCTGCAGCAGGAGCAGGGTGGGAAAGCTGTGAGATGTGGAGCAGCTGCGACACACACCAGCCCCAGGATGGTCCCCAGCTCACCTTTGAAGGATTTGATCATCTCGATGAGGAAGTGGAGCTCCTCAAAGATTCTGCCCTCTATCATTTGCTTGCCCATGCCGAGGTTGCGCATGCTGGACACGGTGAACCTGCGCGTTGTCCTCCACAGCTCCCCGATGGAGAAGAACAGACCTGGGCAGCCCGTGAGAAATGTGCTGGGCTCAGGCACAGAGGAGCCCCCCACACCAAACCAAACAGGGCACTGGGTGAGCAGGGAGCTCCACAGGTGTTCCTGCTGCCTGTTTTCACATGGATTTAGGGACTGAAGGTCTCCCCTTTCTGTGTGCCTCATCCCTGTATCCTCTCAGCTCCCTCCTCATTGAGCTGTAGCATGGGAAAAGCAAGCTCCCTCCCAGCCCAGTTACCCCAGTCCTCTCCTGAGTGGCAGGTGTGGCTTTCAGACCAGTATGGGTTGGCTGTAGAGCTGGGGGAAGATGTTGGTTTGAGTTTGTCATGGGACACTTGTGACCCTGCTCGTTGCAAGTCTAGGGCCTCAAGCACCTTGTGTGTCTGCAGCTTATCCCTTCATCCTATTCTAGTCATAAAGGAAATTTAACTGTGTGGGATGGGATAATTCAGTCTCCTCAACCCTAAAGTGTTTTATGGAGATTCCCAGCAGTGCTGTATTTTCAGCAGTGGTGAAAATACTGACATTTTTGTGGAGGTTTCTGAGCTCATGCCACGATGATCTCTAGCACCTCCAAGCAGGGATGGGTATTTCATCCTGTCAGAGTGCTGTAAAGAAAAAGTCAGGTCAATAATCCAAAATCTACCTCAGATTGTGGTCAGTTGAAAAGCTGGATGGATTTCACATCTTCATCGTGGCTGTGAGGCTTTTAAATATGTTTGCTTTTCTGTTTTAAAGCAGTGTATTTTTAATTTGGATAGCAAAACCTTTTGCTCTAAAAATGTCAGAGCAAATTTCTAAACTTCAATTTTTAATTTTTCTTTAATTTATACAATTTCATCTGGATCATTCCTTTTCTGAGAGCATCTTCACAGTCAACAAATTGGCATTTTCTGAAGAAAAAATGTTTCATGGGTAAATTTGTGACCATTGTTGCTTAACAGCCTCTGAGAGCTTCCATCTTTGGGTCACGTCTAAGTGCCTCAGACTTGGGCTGAGAAGGTAAATGTGAAAGGACTCACAATGCAATACTGATATTCTCCCACAGGGATGTTTTACATGTAAATCAGCTCTAAAAAATACCTTTTCCCTTATAGATTCCTTTTATTTATGTAGTGATAAATTCATCTATTGATATTATGGCTGGGTAATTTAATTTCTAATTCTAATCCCAACTTCAGCCTCTGACCAACATATAAAGCTGCCTTTTGGTTCTCCCAGCTAAAGCCTTACATGAAGGAGAGGCTGGACAAAGCAAAAAGTCCTCTGAAATAGTCAGAGGTGGAAAAACTATGGGATTGTTTGTAGGGCTGAATTTCCAGCCCTCAGCCTCTTGCTTCTGAAGCTGTTTCAGGCTGGTCAACCTGGGGACTTTTGTGGGGAGGCAAAGGTGTGGGAACTGACAGGACAAAGGCAGTGGGAGAAAGGGAAAAACCTGACAGCTCCCAGCAGCCAAGCCAGGTAGTCCAAAGTCTCCTGGAAACGTGAGGAGGGTTCATAAACCAGTGATGACAGCGAGCTGCTCACACCAACATCGCACAGAGATTAACCCCAGAGTTACCACAGTGCCTTCAAAAATCCCACTCCTCCCACCCCTCAACTCTTTGGATATGGACGGGCTGCAAGTGCATCAGCAGAAATGATGGAAAGCCAGGAGCCATTGCGTGCAAGGAAAGCCAAATGTTTGCTGTCACTTGGCTTCAGAAGGTGATGTTTAAAAGCTGGGCTCCAGGGACGCACAGTTAGGCTGTGCCTCATCATCATCATCATCATCATCATCATCATCATCATCATCATCATCATTACGGGCACTAAGCGACAGCATTGTCCCTCCCAGCCCCCTCTCATTGCTCTAGTACCGTTTCTGTTCTGAATTTGGTCAAATATTGGGATGGATGGTCTGTCTACAAACTCCTCTGTGTAGTTCACAAGCGCCTCTCGCACAACTTCGTACCCGGTCAGCACCACAACTTTCTGGAACCCAAAGTGCAGGGTGAAGATGGGGCCGTATTTTTCTGCAAGCTGAAAAAAAGAGGCGAGCTGTGATGGTCAGGAAGGGCGGGAGAGTGCATGGAGCAGCACCTCCTGCTGTCTGAAAGGACATTTTTCATCCTGGCATCCTGCAGGGAATGGCTGCAGAGCCACCACCTGCAGAAGGGCACCTATGAGCCAGAGCTCATCGTGGTCAAGCATGAGGCATTTTGTACAGATGCTGGCATCTGTATGGAATTCAGGCTTCTTGCCATGAAGGAGCCCCCACCTCCACCAATGCATCACTAATCTGGTTTTGCTGTTAAGGAGAAAATAAATGAAAAACAAAAAAGCCCATCTAAAGACTGGACCTCAAATGGCAGCTAAAGTTGGCAAACTGGAAAAAGACCAAAAAAGAGAAGATAGTTCAGTTCCAGTAATGATGCTGTCACAGAGGAAAGCTTTAGTCTGATACTCCTGATATACTAAAGTTCTCCTGCATCCTGCAATGAGAGGAGCAATGGCTCTTTCACAGGACAACGGGGGCACCCTTCATTGCCCACCCAACAAACCCCAGTTGGTGCCAGCTGCTTCGTGCAAACACCATTTTTTGCTCTCTGTGGGGTGAGATGGAGGGATAACCCCTCTGGAGAGATCCCAAAGCCAAGGCAAACACAGGCAATACCAAGCACAGCCTAGCAAGGGACAAAAGCACGCGGAGGTAATTCCAAAGTGCCATTCAGAGGCTGCAGCAGCATCTGCCCAGCCCTGCTGGGTAAACTGACCCCAACCCTGACATTGCCCATAACAGCTCCAGGTGCTGGGGCCTCGCCCCGTGGCAGCACAGCCCGTGTTTGCTGAGCATGGGTGTCACAGAAGCCATGGACACCTGGCTGTGACCCCCCCTGCCTGTTTGCTCACTCTCTCCATGACCCCAGCATGGGCCATCCCCGAGGGAGCCATCCCCAAGGAAACCATCCCTGAGGAAGCCAGCCCAAGGGAATCATCCCCGAGAGAACAATCCCCAAGGGAACCAGCCCCAAGGGAACCATCCCTGAGGAAACCAGCCCAGGGGAGCCATCCCCAGGGGAGCCATTCCCGAGGGAACCATCCACGAGGGAGCCAGCCCAAGGGAGCCCCGAAGGAACCAGTCCCAAGGGAATCATCCCCATAGGAGCTATCCCCAAAGGAACCATCCCCAAAGGAACCATCCCCTAAAGCCAGGTGGGAATGCCCAGCAGCCCCAAGAGCAACCTTGTCCTGCACACAGTGGGGTAAGTTTTCTAAATTACAGGTTATTGGAAGAGCTCACAGGTTATTCACTCTGTTCCTTAGCACAGCTTTCCCATCTCTCCCTTGCGCTGCCATCTAGACTTTAATGCATATCCCATTCATCAAGAGGGAAAGGGATTTCACAGTGCAGAGTCCGGATTTGGCCCTCTCTGCAGCAGTTTTGGGGTCGCTGCATTGTGGATTCCTCTTGCCAGATCTCCGGGGCATAGGGGAGGGAAGCAATTTAATTTATGTTAGTTATGTCCTAATGCTTTAAAAGATTTCTGGGTGTCCAAGCTGTCAAATTAATATTTCAAATCCCACAAGCATTATAGACTTCATGTACATCACCACAATTACATGAAGAAATCCCATATTACCCAGAGGTCTTTTTTTAGTGGTTGATTGCTCCTAAATTACATTGCATCAACACAGACATTGACTAGAAGAAGCCCAGAAAGATATCATAAAGCAATTTTCACACCTTTACAATTTAGTTTGAATTTAAAAAGACAAAAAGTTCTCACTGATACATCCCAGGCAACTTTAAAATCTGTGAGGGTCAGGGTTAGGGTTTTTTTGTCCTACCTTCATTAGTGATTTATCTTGCCTTCTAAGATCCACCAAGTGCAGGTTGCCAATGATCGGAAGAGGAGTTGGACCAGGAGGTAATTTAAAAGCTGAATTTTTATAGCCAGTTGAAAAATAGGCTACAGCTAATAATACTGCTGTGCACAGCAGACAAACTAATGCAGGATCAGAGAGAAATGAAACTAAAAAAGACATTTTTTAAAGTAATAATCTGGTTTTTGGGGTTAGAAGCAATAAAAATGCAGTGGCACTGTTCAGTTTCTGCCAGCTGGCTCTCTGTTTGCTCTCTGCAATTGCTACAAGCACTCAATTCTTATTAAGGTTTGTAGAGTACCTAAATAAATACTGCATACTCCACCCTCTTTAAACACCTCAGAGAATGTGGTCTAAGCAGTTTGCAAAGCCTGTCCAGAAGTAAAGAGAGTTTCAAATTACAAACCCATGCATGTGTGTGCAAGAACATATACATGGGAAAAGGTGCTTGGCATTCCTCTATAACCTCCTCCTCCTCCCTGAGACCTCAAGGTCCTTCATTAGCAGTACTATGACCCTCCAAGCACTCTGCTGACACAGGGAAATAAAAAGGCTCTTGGAATCCTATTAGAACCTCCAGATTCAGGCTTAGGTAGGATTTGAGATCTCCATATTACTAGAGAAAAATATCAGTAGTTTTACAGGAGACTTTGGCTTTCTTGATGTCAAGTGGAGATCAAAGGTTGTTAATAATGGTAAAGCCCAACTATCCCTGGGGGGTTGTAGCCCATAAACTTCTTTATAAAGTCAGCTCTGAACTGCCCGGGAGGGATGTGATTTCAGACTTTGTGTATGAGGTGGAAGACATGTAATAGCTAGCCACAGAAAATTAGCTTGGATCAAGTGATCATGAGTAGATTCATGAGTGCAATGGAAAGACAAAATTAGATTTGAAACTTCTGGGAGGACTTCATTTTGTGAGAGCAGCTTCTAAGGGATAGAGGGAAGAAATTTACAAAGTTAATGAAGCTAGCTGACCTGGCAGGCTCCAGAAGGGGAACAAGGCAGGAGAATGGAATGATTTTTACTCAAAGATACTAAACACCTGAAGCTTGCATCCCTTATGAAGGCTTAAGCCTTGCTTAGAAAATAATTGAGGTTACCTGCATAGTGGTTTTCAGGAGGAAGTTTGGCATAACCAGCCAAAGGAATACAATCATTCAGGGAAGAAAGAGCTGTCTTACATGATGAGGAAACACAAGGCTAAAGGTACATTTGTCCAAAGGTTAGATCGTATAAAGGCCATTATTCAGCAAATATGGGTCCTTAGCCTTGTAAATGGAAAGAAGGCAGGAAGGAGGTAGATCTGATCCAGAGTGGGGCATGGTCAGCAGGGTCACAGAGCAAACATCTGCTGGGCACTCACCAGAGCTGCCTGTGTGGTGAGGAGATGTTGCAGCACAACAGCCACCCAGAAGCAGGAGCAGCAAGTGTGTCGCAACATTTCTGAGATTTATTTTTTTATTAGCTTCCAAGAAATGGGCTGGAGGCAGTGGTTTCCCCCAGAGCATGCCTAGGATGACTCAGCCCTGCCTGCTCCATGAGCTAAGAGGCAGAGGGGCTGTAAAGACAGGCAGGAAGGATCATGGCTGGCACAGGATGCAGAACGTGGGCACTGCCATGAGGACTTGCAATGGCACATGCTCTGTGCCTGGGCAAAATGTTTGTTCCTGCAGGGTTTTCTTGGACCAGCAGCACCCTGCAGGGCAAAAGTTACGTGTTGCTGCTGCTCTCCTGGTATTTCACCTTACCCTGGGAGCCTCTGAACTCATAAAAAGGCCTTTCAGAAAGAGACTTAAATTATCTCTGAAAAGCCAGGGGGAGTGTATTGTGGTTTTTTTCCAAGGCTGGCTCTGAGTGCAGTGCATTAAAATGACAAAGGTAAGTAAAAGTCTTTCGATGACAAGAAATTCCTGTCTCACTGACGTGTCTGTGTTTTGTGTTTCACTCCAGAGCCGAGCTGCTACGTGCTGCCCTGCCTGAGCACACAGAGCCGAGCACAAAATACCTGCCAGGCACTGACACTGCTCTGGGTGCATTCCTGGGGCAGCCAGGCCCCTCAAGGTGCTCCTGGTCCAGTTGTCCTCCATCCCTCGTGCTCGTGTGGCATTCTGCCACTGCTTGTGACTGGTGGTACTGGTGAGGATGTGGAACGTTGGATATTGGCCACCTAAGGGCAACCACACCACTGCCAGTCCGCCAGCCTGGGCCACTAAAACACCAGCCCTGCATCCTTTAACTTAAATGCCCCAAAACCTCTGCACCTCCCCTGCCAGTCCCATTCTTCACTAGCAGTGCAGCCTTGGATAATTCCTGCTGGCTTTTACTGTGATGGGTTCCTTGTAAGCAAGGGCAAGAGACACAGGAACCACTGAAAGGGGCCACATCAGAGAGCCTTGCAGAGCCATGTCCTGCCTCACACAGCAGTTGGGATTTTCTGGAGTTAGAAATCCAGCTATTTCCTTTGAGGTGTTTGTGGCTGTCAGTATTGTCACTCTTTGTGCTCCTGAACATGTCCTTGGCTGCAGGCTGCCCATGGATCCCTGTGCACACATCTCTCTTGTGGGGGTATTGAAGGTGGTGCAGCCCAGCTTTATCAGTTTGACCTGAAATCAACTGCATACTGTCACACCAGATAGATCAACAGCAAGAGAGCAAAATATTTAATGATTAAGTAGGTGATAAGGTCAGGCTTGCAGTAGCTAGACTGCAAATACAGCAACAGCAAAACAAACGCAAGCAAGCGCAGCAGCAGAGGCTTCCTTGTCACAGAGCACTCCCTGAGCTGAGCCCAGGAGCTGGAGCTGGGCCTGCGCTACAGCCCCTGAACAAGTGCAACACCAGCACAAGTAGAAGGCGCAGAATCACTGTGAGAGATCTGCCTTTAGTCGTGTGAACTGAAGCTAGTGAGGAGAGTCAGTGTCTTGGCCAGAGGCTGCTGTACTTTGTCATCCCTTCATATTCTTTCTCCTTTCTTTCCTTCCATTTGCACACAGCTCAGCTTTAAACAACAGTAATTTTAGTTTTATGCCCCATTTTCAGTTGAATGGACAATGCTGTCCCTATTCATCACAACACCCCTGGTAATTGTGACTGAAGTTTGGAATTAGGAGTCTGTGGATGATAGTTCACCCTGCAGTCAGTGCAGAGAGTGAGAAATGTCAACCTTATGGCAGCTGATTCATCCCCTGAAGGATCCTTTCTCTCTGTGGAGGGTAGAGAAGATCTACAGAGCAAGTACAGCCCCTGAGGTGCAGGTGGGGCAGGGAGCAGGGGCTGAGCCTCTCCCAGCTCTGTGCTGGAGTGTGGCAGTCCCTGCCCAGCCCCAGCTCCACTGCCCTGCCCCAGGCTGGTATCGCTTCACGCTGATTCAGAAACTCTTCCCTTGCCATGGCTGCTCATTTTCTGCCAGGTTAGGGATCTAAGATGGCCCAATAAGGGATTGGACAAGTGCCAGAGCCAGCATGAAGCCAGGAGAGGTGAGGGAGTGGTAGAAATGCCTTTCTTAGGCATTTCTGCGGAAGCAGAAAGCTGCTCAATTGGCCCCATCATAAATGGGCTGTTCAGCATGAAGTGCCTGGTGTGAGGTGGAAAGAACCCATTTCCCAAAGCACTTAGATGTTTTCTGATAACTGTCCCGTGCCTGGGTCTTGGCATCAGCCCGTGTTACACCCTTGTGTCTGGGACTCTGTAATAAAGATAAGGCAGGTTGTATGGCACAATGGAAGCTCAGTCTGAGGCTCAGCTGAGCAACCATCCTGAGGAGATTTCCAGATCCTTTGAGTGTCTCTTGTCTCCAGCTGGGCCACTTATAATCAGCTCTGCTCTAGGGCTTGGACTTTGGGCTGAGAAATTCCCCATAGAGGCTGCTAGGGGAGAGCTCTGATGGATTACATCTACAGAGGAGGTCTGAAGGCGTTTCACTCTTTCAAACTGCCCTGAAAACAGCATCTCTGATGTGCTGTTCCAGGAATGAATCACTGTTTCTGAGAGCAGAACTCAGAGCTGTCTGAAGGGTTTGCATTATACAGACATTGCAAGAGCTGTTGGAGAGGATGTCATGAATGAGAGAAAATAAAATAACAGTGCCTGGTGTTCTCTTTCCCCTAAAGCTCAGGGACAGCTTTCCCCCACTGTAACTAGATTTGCTTTAATGCTTGAAGTGTTCACTACTCTAATGCTGTGTTGTTTGATCATTCACAGGGCACAGCACAAATCAGGTGAGGCATGGGAGTCAAGGTAAAGCCAACATCAGCAGTGAGATCCAGGTCTGACTTCTCCACTCCTGGAGGAGGCTGGAAAACAAATTTGCGGAGCAAGCCCGAAAAGAAGAGGAACAGCTCCATTCTGGCCAGTCCTTCACCAAGGCAAGCCCTTCGCCCTGAAAACAGCCAGGGGAGAAGTTAATGGTCAGCACAGTAACTGTTAGTGTTGATGTCTGAGACCTTCTAAACAGGAGGTACAGTCTGGAGGAGCAGGCTGCTGAGGTAGGAGATTTTCCCTCCCTTCTCTCTGTGTATTCGAGTGCTACTGATTTGGTCTCAAACTACACAGAAGTCTGTAAATGTATGAAATTGTTCAGTGACTATGAGTAAATCCATGTCTCCCATCTCTCCCTAAGAAGAGGTGGTTACCTACAGCAATGGTGGATATGAGAAATGACCAGAAATCCTTTACCCTCTGTTCTGTGTCCCTGGCTTTCATACTTTCCTGAAACCAGGGAGAACTGCCATTAGCCTTGCACCCACACCCCTCTTACCTATGGAGAATGGAATAAATGCTTCTCTCCTAATGAAATTCCCATTGGCATCAAGGAAATGGGAAGGGTTGAACTGATCCGGGGTTTTCCAGTGTAACTCATCATTCAGAGCAGAGGTCAGCAGCGGAATAATCTCAGTACCCTGAAAGGGATCAAAGAAACTCATGGAACAGGAGATCACTCCCTTACACAAGCCAGGCTGTGTTCTTTTTCCTAATGTGAAGAGGCAAATAAGACATGACAGATAGAACTGGGGAATGTTTCTCTGCCCCATCGTGGCTCTGTCTGTTTTCAGTAACTGCTGTTTTATTTTTTGGACCACAAAACATTCCTTTCTTACAGAGTCAGATCTTCCAACAAAGGTGCTGGGGTAGAGGTCCCACATTTGACATAAAAGATTCAAACTAGAGTGATTTAATTAAGTCTCTGGTTAATCATGATTCAAACAACTGTACCAGACCACAATCCATTGTATGTTTATAGTAATTATCCTGGATCTAAGACAAAGGGTCACAGCACATATTAAACCATGCATCACCATGTCTTTAGTTATTTATGTGTTTCTTCATCTGCTTTAAAGAAAGCTGTGAGTAATCTGTGCAGCCCAAGCTGCCAGCCTCAGAGCTCACCTTAGGAATCACGTAGCCTCGGAAATTCACATTTCTGGGAGTCGATCTGGATACGCCCATGGGGACAATATTGGCAAACCTTTGTATTTCGTGTATTACTGCTTCCGTGTAAGGCATTTTTTTCCTGTCCTCCAACTTAGGCAGCTCTCCTGGTTCAATGACATGGTTCATTTCTTCCTGAATCTTTCCTTGGAGGGAGGAAAGGATTAAGAAGCTGATAACAATCTCATCTTGCAACTGAAATGGCTACCAGTTTGGCAGAGATGAGGAAAAGGGAAAGCTGTAAATATCTGGGAAGGGCAGAAGTGGGTAAGTCAGGGCATGGTGGGGTTCCTTCAGGTTTGTTGTTGAGCTAAGGCAGCTTGAATGGAGTCACTACAGTCCATCTCATGCCTGACTTTCACTACACACCTTTGTTACCCCATAACCTCCAACAGAAACCAGATCAGAATCAGCTCCTGAGGGGACCTTTAGTGACGTAAGCCCATTGCCTGCAGGTGAATTACCAGGAGGGAGCTTTACTGTGTCTGTAGGCTGCTCCTCAGCCTCTCCCACTTGGCTGGGCTGGTTTATTGCAATCCAGCTGAATAAAATTCCTTTGTAAAGTCAACGCTTGCTATCTCAGAGCACTGAGAATAATTACTCTAGGCAACAGTGAATGAGTTCCACTCCCTTCCACAACCAAAGCCTTAAGCATGCAACAATAAATTGCACAAGAGATGTGTCCTCCTTACTCTGAATTTCTGGGTATTTCATCATCAGCAGTAGCCCCCAGCGCACAGTTGTGGATGTGGTCTCAGTCCCAGCAGCAAAGAGGTCCAGGGTTGAAAACATCAGGTTTCCATTGCTGAATGCAGTGTGTGGTTTCTTTGACTCCTTCAAAACATGGGGATAATACAGCAAATAATACCCATATGTGACTGCGTTGCCACCATTTTTATCTGCATTTTAGCCTTCTGTGACTTTATATGTGCTGGAAAACTGAATATTTAGTCTTTTAGCATTAGGGCCTATGCTGTGTGGAATTTTTCTGTCCCCAAGCATATGTGTAACCCCCAAGTCTAAATATTAGAAAAAATTCAAATGAATTAGAATTTATTTACTGCAACACAGTTCATCACAGGACCATTCTTGCAGGAAGGTTTGGGATGATCTCCTCCTTATGTGTGTTGAGTGGGAATTTATTTCCCCCTCGTGGGATATCTCAATAACTGAAACCCTTTAACCAGCAGCTCCAGTGGGGCCATGAGCGAATCCAGCACAGCTCAGTGTGTGATATATTCTTTGATATATTCTGCTCACTGCACTTCTTCTGTTTCCACTCACAGCCAGTCCCTGACAGATGGCCAGTCCTAAGGGCTAGCTAAGTCACAGCTAAGGGAAGGGAACAGAAAGGCACTCAGCTTTAAAGGGACTCAGCTTTAAAGCACCTGTTTTTGCTTCACCAGAAAGGCATCGACAAAGCCTGTTAAGTCATTTTCATTAAGCTCCTCTTTGTGTTCCTGGAAGAGCTTCTGGAGAAAAGCATTCAATTCAAGGATATTTTGTAGCACAGTCTTGGAAGCTCCAGACAGAAATCCAAGGGATGGGTAGAAGTTATATAACTGCAAGACAAGTTTTACTGTTAATTGGCATTTTTGAACAAATACTGGTGTCTCAAATCACACTGCTGGTCTCTTGTCCTATGCCCCGATATTTGAGGCTGTAATTCCCCCCTTCTACAGTCCAAGGAGCTCTGGATTTCTGCAGAAATAGAATGTTCCTTCTGTAATTCAAGGAGGCAGGTTTGGGATTGTGCTTCTGCTCTTCAAAGAGGGTAAAGTTGTTCCTTTTGTGAAGAGTTTGGATTTTTTATTTTTACTAATAAGTTTGACAAAGTGGAGGAGCCTGGGAATCTGTGCATTGCAGATACAGAACCACAGATGTGTTCTGTACAGGCTGACTGGCTGATAATGTTCTTTTTCTCAAGAAGAGATATGTGGGAGGCCAGAAGAACAAATGCTGAAACTGGATATTCCCCAAAATCCATAAAATTTTGCTCTTACCTGCACCATAGGGGAGCCCAACAGCTTAGTATTTTGATTTATCAGCTTCAGCAAAGTTAGAAATACTGGATCATCATATTCAAACCTCTCTCCAAACAATATAGAGCAGATGACATTGGATACAGCATTGTTGAGTATCATTTTTGTATCAAATGGTTTCCCTGTATTTCAAGCAATGAAAACAAATGACAAAATGACTATGCTCGTTTCAGTCTGGTTTCCTATGGAAATGTAGTCCTGAGCTCCCAAAGAAAATTCATTCCCCACCCAGAATTCATAGCAGGGAATTTTGTTTCAGTGTTTTAAGGCCTTGGTTCAATAACCTAATGCACTTTATGCTGAACTTTAACCACGAGATACCATTTGCTCAGAGTTAAACTTTCATTAATCTTTATTGTTCTGCTAGACCTGTTCTCTGTCTCTGGATGAAAGACTTGACACTCACCATGATAGGATTCAAAATATTTGATAAGGGAATTTACTTCCTCCAGGATTCGGACCTCAAGGGTTCTCTTTCCCATTCCAAAGTCTCTCAGTGTGGACAAGGTAAATCTTCTCATAGTTTTCCACATCTCTCCATGGCTGAATGCTATGCCTAAAATAAAGGTGTAACATCCTTATGGCACCTGTGGTTCATAAATTTTCTTCCACACTGGTGCCTCCTAAGATCACAGGAAGTGATCTGTAAGAGGACAGTACTCTCTGCTGTGAGGATGGAATGAACAAAGACAAAACTTATCCAAGCAAAAGGTCAGTTACCATTTCCTTGTGTCATTTTTCTAAATATGGGTATTTCTGCCCTCTCTCCAAACTCTTCAGCATGATTTAATAGGGCATCCTTGATGGTTTCATATCCAGCCAGTACCACGACCTTCCGGGGTCCAAAATGCACCGTGAAGACGCTGCCATAGATCTTGGAGAGCTGTCAAGGTAAATAAATATGTTCATTCAAAGCCAGATCTGGACTCAAACACTACTACTGGCCACTCTAGGTGGTTTCTAGACCAAAAGGAGCCTCCCAGCCCTGCCTGATGTCTCCAGGTGCTGCTGTAATTCAAGCAGTGAGCAGCAGCTATCGATTGCCAGCATCTCTGCTTGCACCCTGTTTGCACAACAAGGTGTCTGCTATCACTGCTCCTATCAGGGGAGTCAATAAAGTGCCACTGCATTCCTGTGGTGTTCTGCAGTAGCAGGCCAGCAATACCACCTTGGGAGGCTGGCTAGAGAATGCTGCTGCAGGCAGGCCTGTTTGTTGTAGTGCTGGTGACCTGAGGCAAGCAGGCATGCACACACCTTTGAGGCTGAAGCCACAAACACTGCAAAAACAAGGCCAGACAATAACTCTTTCTTCCAGGACAGCACTTGTCTCTAATTATGGCAAGGTGGGTAGTGTTGCAGTCATTATGGAATTATTTGCTGGCCACCAGAAACTTGAATCCCACTAGGAAGCATATTCTGGTAGATAATGTCACAGGAGTGGTAGGCATTTATAGCAAATTAAAAATGAATCATCTGTTAACCTGAAAGGTGGCTTTGACAAGCTAATCATTCACTTGGTATTTTAGGCTTCATTTGAACACACTACAAGCCATCCCCTCCAAATGTCTTCTTGTTTCTGATGTGCCTGGCTTACCATTTTCTATGCATTAGATAGATTCCACAAATTGAATTTCAGATTAGAAGCAGCTCCTGTTATTACACCAGACAAATTGAATTTGTTTTCATCAAGCAGTGGTTAGACAGCTTGGGAGATAACATTAGCACTGGTTCTTCCATCCCTGGCAGCTCACAGAGCATGTGGCAGAGCCAGGGGCAGGGAATCACAGCTGCCTCTGAGCCTTCCTTTGGCCATCTCCTTGCATTAGTGCTTCTTGGCAGCCCCTCTGGTTTTACTCAGCAGCACAAGTATTGGATGTGGCAGGCCTGAAAGCCCAAATAAAGCTTCTTGGTAGATTATGGGAAATTAGTCTGGTGCTGTCACGTGACGTTTGTATCATGAAATCCCCCAGTACTGCCAAAAATAGTTCATAAATAGTTTCATACTGACATCCTCAAACATACCCAGGAGCTCAGAACCAGAAGCCCATCAGAACTGATCTCTACACAACCCTCTGCCCCATAAATCAAGGCAGATGAGCACTGTGTGCCTGCTGTAGGAATTCTGTGCTTTGGCAGCACAGGGTGCCCTTCCTTCCACAGCTAACAGGAGGATTGCAGTGTCTGCACTGCCCTCCCACTGCACAGGCTCAAGGGGCTGAAGGAGTTCTCTGGGGACCAGCTTCCCCCCATCATAGTGTCCAGTAAGCAGCACACACACAGGGCATGAAACAGGTCCCTCACAGCACCTCAACTGTCTCTACAGCAACCAGATAAAATCTGAATTCCCACTGAATTGTCTCCAGGTCCCTGTGGGAACACAGCAGACACTTTCTGAAACAAACATTGCCCCTGGCTTTTTAATATTTAAGTGGGGTTTTTTTTTCTCTCTCTCTTTTAGAAATATAAGTATCCATGGAGCTGTGTAAGAAAAAGCAATTTGATTAGCTAGACATGTAAAATCCATGCATCGAGTCCTCAACCATCCTGGGCAGTGTGTGCATGGGGAGGGCTGGGGAGGCAAAGTTCTGCTGTGCATTGCAGAGATGTAATTAGTTTTGGAAAAAAAGTTTGTCCCTCTGCTGTGGGGATGATGCCTTTTCTTGCTCCATCCCTTCCATCCACCCGTCCTTCCTAGAGGTCTGGTGGCAGGGAGACATCTCTTGATGGCAGCAGCCTGGCCCAACTCAAGTATTTTACCTGCAGCCTTTGAAGGGCTCAAAACGCCAACAGTTTGGAGTAGATTGTGAAGGGTGGGAGGTCTACACTTGAGTGTGTATAAAGAAAGGAGTGTATGGTTTATATTCATATATATAAATACAAGAGTTTGTGTGTGTGTGTGTGTGTGTGTGTGTGTGTGTGTGTGCACCTCTGAAGGTAAAGTTGTTCTGCCTGTGTGCCACATATCTCATTGCTGCCCTCCACACAAAGCAAATACAACCACATCTCTGTTTCCCCAGCTGCATTTCTCATTGCAGGAATTGCACATTTGGCCCCTGCCTGCTCGCTCAGCCCCTACCTCTGTCAGCGACTGGAACGGCTTTTTCAGGTCCACCACGTTCAGGTTCCCAATCAGAGGAAGAGGTCGTGGCCCAGGGGGCAAATTGCAAACTGATTTCTTGGAGCTGGAGAGAAAGTAAAAGAGAGCAAAGAGCCCTGCTGCCAAACAGAGCAGCGAGCTGGAGCCCAGGTACTGCAGGAGACTCTGCACAGCCATGTCCAAAGGCAGCTGAGGGTATGAGCACCTTGGGGTCCCTTTATAGCCCTTCTGTCATTGCCTGAACACACCTTCTGGGGAAGAGGCTTTACACAGAGAAAAGGGCTCTGCAGACTTGTTTACATCCACTCAGACCAGATGTACTCCATTTTCCTGCCAGATGAAACACCCTCTTTTATTCTGAACCATGGATTATCATAATCCAGAGCTCTTATTTCACCTACAACACTGGGACGAGGTGTTTGTTTTCCAGTGAATATCTGTGTTATGGGCATGTGGTTCTCTATGTGATTTCAGGGTCAGAACTCAAGGACAGGAGCCATGCTGGATGCTGTCACTGTGCCAGGTCACAGGACTCAGCTGGACCCCTGGTGATGCAATGGAGGAAGCAGGGCACAGGAGGGAAAGCCCACAACAATGCACAGCCCAGGGTGTACCTGGCAAGCAAGCCCTTGGGGAGGACATGGAGAAGCTGGAATGGTGGGATGAAGATGGGCTAATTCAGGATTGCTGACAGGAGCAGATCTATTTACAGGTGACAGCTCTGATTCTTTTTGCTTTCCTGCCACCCCACTAAAATCACCTCCTTGAGCAAATCAGTGGTTTTTATTACTAGCATTGTTACTGTCTTTGTCCCAAGAATCCCCTACCAGCAATCCCAAAATGTCAGTCACTATTGGGCAGTTTAGTGCCCAGAGAATTGTGTGCCTGGATGGCCAAGCCTGCCTCAGCAACTGGTGATGACTCCCTCTGTTTATGAACAGCTGCATGCCATCCTCTAGGAGAAACTGTCCCCTGCAGGCAATCCTGCCTAGATTGGGAAAGAGATCCTGAATCCTGTTAACCTGGGAGGAGCCAGGATCAGGCTGCAGCTGGCCAGGCAGAGGATGGAGGTGCCAGGCAGGAGGAGCACATGGCAGCTGTTCTGGCCCTGCAGGTACTGAGTCATGTCCCAAGCCCAAGCAAGAGCCCACGTGCCCAGGTGACAGCTCCAAGAGCCACCCCCACCCTCTGCATCCTTGGGGGGTGACAACAAAGCAGAAGTGACCAAGAACAGGAAGCCACTTGTAGAAATGGTGGCTCTGGGGGAAGGGGCTGATTTGATGCTCTATCCCATATTCTCCAGTGGGGATATTTTACTCCCCAGTTGCAGATTCTGGCAGATTACTGGGCTGTGCTGCTGTTCAACCCTTTAGAAATCATTAGTTTAATAATTCTGTTGCTAGAATTCTCCAAGGCTCCCAGGTACAGGCTACACTGATGGGAAAATGATGATTATTTATTAATAATAATAAAAGTACATTAGCCAAAGGCAAGGGGAATCAATAAACTCTAACTAGATTGACATGAAAAAGCTGCCTGGAGATCAGTCTGCTCTCCAAGGCTTGTTACCAGGAGAGGAGTTTTTCACAAGAGGGAACTCCCCTGTGCAGAAGAGGACCAGGCAGAGTGGGCAAAGAAAGGAGGGCACTGGATGGTCACATCCATCTCAGGATTTGCTGCACAGCTGAGAGGTCTTGGCCTGCACCCTCCTCTCCCAGACATTTCCAAGAATATCCTGTTCTGCCAGATTCTTCTCTGAGCAAATGGTGTGACTACTGGGACTCCTGAGACTTTATAATATGCAGTAAGAGGGAAGGAAAAAAGCCCTGCATGGGGCCAGTTGGGTACCAAAGGAGGAAATCTGTTGCTGTTTACATAGAGCTCTGTTGGAGCAGAGCTGACTGCTGCCAGAGCAAGAAAAATCACCTTCCCTAAGCCTTCAGTCTGTGGGGACAGTATATGGTGAGACCCTTCCTCAAGCAGTGAGCCCATGGACTTGCAGCCTGCTGGATTGAAGCCCTGTGAGAAAGGAGGGAGGAGCTCTCCAGAGGGAGGGAATCTTTGCAGCTTTAGAATAGACCAAATGTGATGCCCTCAGCCCCACTCCTTCCTCACACCCCTCAGCTTCCAGGGTGCAATCCTGAACACAGCCTGCAGCCACAGGCTTGCAGCTGAGGATCCCACACAGCACTGGGGGAAAACGTTCCTCCCAGCTCACATCTTTGTCTTTCTAGCAGCCCAAGGCAGAACTCCCTTCAAGTGAGCAGAGTTTGTGGGCACAGCTCAGGGCACTCATCAGTTCCTCCTGGACAATGAGCCTGCACTTAAACACCACAGTAACCCTGTGTGCTCATCTGGAGAAGGTCACATCACCTCCTCATGGCACACAGGTGAACAGAGCTACAGTAACTGTAGGATAATGCAGGGAAAGGATTGTTATAAGGCCATAATTCAATCAATGACTGCTGATAACATCATAAACCAGCAGAGTGAGCACCAAGTGCCTGTGTGCCTTGCAAGGCTCTGCCACTGCTTTACAGCCCCCAGAGATGCCTATCAGCCCATGCATTGTTATCAGGGACATTTAAAGCCTGAGCACACCCTATTAAACATTAACATTTTTAAAGACCCAGATGTGTTAAAACTCAGGCTGCTCCTCACTAATGGATTTTGCTTGCCTTGACAAATGCCCGTGCAAAAAGAAATCAAAAGCTTTCCGACTCTGACCTCTTTCAATTTTTCATCACTATTGCATTGTTTTACTGGATTACACCCACCTCTTCCCACCCTGCAAATCTGTGTTTCTACAGGATCACTACAGGGTAGTGATCAGTACCTCAGCTGTTCACTTTGCTCATTTTTATGATTCCTTAATTTCTTTTCATTCATCTGTCAAATCAGTGTGGGCTGCAAATCTACTCTGGGAAGAAAGACTCTGAAAAAATATTTTTTAAAATCTTTATTTCATGGCAATTTTTTTTTAAAAAAGAGATTTTTGGGTTGATTTTTTTTCCATGTTCTGAGTTGAAAGATTATATGTGATGAGTCTGGTCATTAGGACAAGGAAAAAAAATAAAATCTGTGCATGAGATTAGTGCATTTTCCCTGTGCAGAGCCAAAGGTGAGAGTATTTCCCACTTTATTTTATATACTAACATTTCTTGATTTAAATGCTATCATTTTCCAAATGTTAAGTATTTACCATTCTTGGGAACTTTGTTGCTTTTAAAAGCCTCCTTCTTGGACTGAATATATGCCATTCCTTCATGAGTCTCACCCAGTGAGAAAACACATAGGAAATCCTTGGCTTTGGTGCTGGTAATGTACTTTTTAATATGCATATCTACAAAAATATTTGCAGTAAAATCCCTTGTAATTGTAGCTAGAACCATGATCTTCCAGATCTACATTTACCCCAAGTCAAGGCAGCCTGAACTGGGAGGTGAGTATTGAGTAGGTTGGGTTATGAAGAGATGATTTTTCAAAATACAGCTGATAAATCAAATGCCTCAACACAGCTCCAAGGATTTTCTGTTCTGGGTCTCTGGCTTCTGTCTCTCAACAACATATTGCAGAAATTGTGTTAATCCAAGAGAAATTTGAGGCATATCATGAAGGGTGATTAGCTGATATGTACAGAAGGAGAGTCCCACATCTTCCTTTTGGGCCCCTCTCTTGGTGCAGGTGGAGACGTGGATTTAGATGGACCAGAATTGCAATGAGCAAGGTTTGTTTCACCTCTCAGTGCAGAGTTGCTATTTCTACAACATTCCTCTCTAAACTGATGAGGCTCAGTAATAACAGAAAATGAGCTATCACTCTGTACATCTATATGGAGCACATAACATATTAAGGCCCTGACCTTATTGGCATGAAACTACAATTTCCCTGTAAGTGCAAAACAATAATATTTCATTAATCATCTGCAACAGAAATCCCCATTCCCCAGACTATTCTGGCAATATTCTGCATTTTTGCTTGTCTAGGAACCTGAATTGAAAGGGAGAAAAATGGTTTACAACAGCCTGTGGCAGTGATGGAGCAAGAGCCTTATGTAAGAGCTGGCGGCGTGCTCGGCTCGCGGAGGTGAGGCAGCAATGAGTGATCCTGGAAGGATGTTTCTCTGAGGTGTGTTCTCTCCTGGCCTGGGAACAGCAATCTCAAGGGCACAAATTCCAGCATCTGAATGTGCTTGGTCTTGTTCAGCTCATTAATTTCCTACAGCTATCCCAAGTCAAGCTATGAAATCCCCTAGTGCTTTACTCCGAGCCTTTCATGGCTTGTCAATAAATTATTTTCCAATTAAGTACCTGATAATTTGAGTCTGCAGGCTCTTAGAGGAGGCAGCGTGGTGACAGAGAGAAAATAATGGAAGTCATGGATGTTTCCCTGCCTGTAAAATGAATAAAGGTTCTTCTCTGAAGTGTTACTCAATTTGGTGCTTCCAAAAAGTAATGGTGAGTGTGTAATAACTCCTTCTGAGGAGATGTTCGTCCAGCTGATGGATAAACACCACTTGTGGAGTGAGTTTTCAGCACTACCTGACAACACTGGAAAAGAACAGTTTTAATTGTTACTTCAGTCCATAATTAATGATGAAAGGTCTGATTCAAGCAAAGGATTTTTATTTCTTTTTTAGTCTATCAAGCTGTGTAACTTGAAAAGGGAAGAGCCAAGATCTTCCCTAGTTTGGGAAATCTTCTAATTCAAGGATTTTAATTTTTGGCAAGGGCTCAGGACTCCATGCTAAAGATACTGTGAAACACCACGAATTATTTAATCTCTCTTGTACAATGAGCACCCTTTTGCTGAAGCAGCTATTTCAGATTTCCCTGATGCAGTCAAAGTCTCTTGCTCCTTTGAAAGATAATATGTGAAAAGCATTTAATTCTCTTAGTTTGTGGCACTGCTCTTTGTAGCTCTGTTTTTGTTTAGTCCTTTTGGAACTGGTTAGTTTAATCCACAAATGAGGTTTTTACCTTCACAATGATTATCTAATGGGGGTTTTATTTGATCTCCTTGGGAAAAATTGATCCTAAGTTGCTGGAGCACGTGTATTAGACTGTATGAGAACCTGTACCTTTAAAGGAAATTCTAGAAGGTACAACTGGCATTTGCAATAAAAATATTAAGTAATCATAACCAAACACCTGCTACGATACCTGACCTGAGTTTGAGTATCTACATCATTTAAGACTCCAAAGAAAAACCCTGAGTTAATGAATAGGTAAAAAAAAAAAAAAGACATAATATACCAAGTTGATGTAGCCTTTGCAGAGAATCATAGAATGATTTAGGTTGGAAAAGACCTTTAAGATCATTGAGCCCAACTGTTCCCCCAGTGCTGCCACTTAAGTCATGTCCCCAAGTGCCACATCTACCTGGCTTTTAAATACCTCCAGGGATGGGAGCTCCACCACTGCCCTGGGCAGCCTGTGGCAATGCTTGGGAAGTGAATTTTCCTCATATCCACACTGACACCCAGCTGGGTGTCCTCTACAACCTTACTGAGGGTGCCCCCCATCCCATCACCCAGATCCCTGGTAAAGGTGTTAAACAGAACTGGAAGGGGTTGGTGCTCTCTGCCTGGGAATAATTCCACTGTGGGGGTCTCTGCACATCTTTTTCCTTTGCCTTCTTCCTTCATCACATGGGAAATCAGCAAGTTGGCCACTGTGACAGAAAGGAAGGAATGTAATTTGGGCAGTTTGCTAAAATCAAGTGCCTTGACACGTCAGTTAAATGTGTTCAGATAAACCAAAGTTACTTCCCTGCTGCTCAGTTGTCTGAAATCTGGGAGACAGTTTGCTGCATTTATTTATGAAAGGGGAGCATCTCCCTTTTCCCTTTAAGTGTTATAACAAAGTCAAGTGGAAAAGTGCTATTTACTGTATAATAAAACCCATCTATTGTTCATAGCCCTGAAAACCTAATAATAAAACCTTCTATTTCAAGCTGTGCAAACCAGTTGCTTATGTAATAGAACATGGTGTAATTTTCCATTTACAATTTCAATACTGTAATAAGAAAGCAATCAAAGCATAAACAAAAGACACTTTAAATGGAGCTGCAGTTAATATTTCTATAATGGCTGTCCTTAAAAATTGAAGCTATTTCATTTCTTTTTTTCCCGGCTTTGAATTCTTCCTGCTTAGCTCAGTCATTTAAGTAAAAGAAAATCAACTTAAGAAAGATAAAATACTGTCTTAAACCAATTGCAGCTATGGGCAAAGAAGAAAAAACGTCAGTGTAATCCACGGTTAACTTGGTGAGTTAAATTAAAGCGATTTCTCATCCTCCTTTCAGAAGGAGACTGTGAATCTGCAGAGTTTGAGCAGTAAACCTGCAGGCAAAAGGGGTGTTTTTGTTTGTTGTACATCTTGAGGATCTGGAAGTTCACCATTTCTCCAGCTTCTGCCAGCACCCCCTTCGTTTTACTGCTGTCTCCCACCATTTATGCCACATGATGGGAACCCATGTGCTTGTAGGAGTAATAAAATAAAATAAAAATAACTCAGTGCTGTCCCTAGGGTTTGTGCACAACCTAAACCACGAGGATTGATGAGAGATGAGGAACCACATGGGTGGTTGAGCAGAATGGGGACAGCCCATCCAGAATCCTGCTGGGTTTCTGTGGAAGTTCATCCTGCCTTCCTGCCAGAGCCATCCCCAGGGCTCTGGGATCACACACCAGCCACAGCTGGGCCCAGAAAATGGACTTTTAGCTCAGGACCCAGAGCTCGGCAGGGACAGGTGAGGAATTTATTCTTGGGGCAGAAGGGAAGGAGGAGCCTGGTCTCAGCCCTGCCCAGAAAAGGGAAAGATTGGACAAGGCTGGATCCTGCGTGAAGTGATTTGGGGACATCGGGCTCCAAGTTTGGCTCTTTCCTCTTCCATGTCCCAATGCACAAATGCCAAGGACAGACCGTTTTTCCGGGCCCCTCCACAGGCCGGCAGCCCCCGACCATCAACAGCAGCCGTTCACAAGAACGAATGACAGAATCACAGAATCCCAGAGCATCCTGAGCCAGGAGGGACCCACAGGGACCCCAAAGCGCTGCGCAGGACAAGCCAGAACTGGGTTGCATTCAGAGGGGAGTTGCACTGGGAGCGTTCAGAGGGGAATGAGGACGGTGACACGGGGTTTGTGAGGAGGAATCGGTTCATTTCGCAGAGGCTGTGGGAGCCCCGGGCGCAGCGGCGCTCCCGCACCGGGCCCGGCCCAACATGGCGGCCGGCGCCGTCTCCATGGCGACGCGCACAGCGCTCTGGTTTCCATAGCAACACCCACGCCGTTTCCATGGCGCGCGGCCCCGCCCGCTGCGGGCGGCCGCGGTCACGTGATCCCGCTCGATGCGCTCGGCGCGCGGCTCCCCCCGGCGGCGGGAACGAGCGGGAGAGGGAGCGCCGAGTGACCGGGAGTGACCGCAGGGACCGGGCCCGCCGCGTCCCCACTCCCGGCACCGCCATGTCCACCGCCATGAACTTCAGCAGCAAGAGCTTCACGCCGCGGCCGCCGGACAAGGGCGCGTTCCCGCTGGATCACTTCGGTGCGGTAGCGCGGCCTAGCGCCGGGCCTGCTCCGCGGGCCCCAGGCCGGCCCCGGGCGCGGCGGTAGCGCGGCCCTCGGTGTGTGTGTGGGAGTGTGTGTGTGTGTGTGTGTGTGTGTGTGTGTGTGTGTTACAGGGCCCTCGCTCTGTGTGTGTGTGTGTGTGTGTGTGTGTGTGTGTGTGTTTGTTACAGGGCCCTCGCTCTGTGTGTGTGTGTGTGTCTCTGTGTGTTTGTGTGTGTGTGTGTTGCAGGGCCCTCGCTGTGTGTGTGTGTGTGTGTGTGTGTGTGTGTGTGTGTGTGTTTGTTACAGGGCCCTCGCTCTGTGTGTGTGTGTGTGTGTGTGTGTGTGTTTGTTACAGGGCCCTCGCTCTGTGTGTGTGTGTGTGTGTGTGTGTTTGTTACAGGGCCCTCGCTGTGTGTGTGTGTGTGTGTGTGTGTGTGTGTGTGTGTGTGTTTGTTACAGGGCCCTCGCTCTGTGTGTGTGTGTGTGTCTCTGTGTGTTTGTGTGTGTGTGTGTTTGTTACAGGGCCCTCGCTCTGTGTGTGTGTGTGTGTGTCTCTGTGTGTTTGTGTGTGTGTGTGTTACAGGGCCCTCGCTCTGTGTGTGTGTGTGTGTGTGTGTGTGTGTTACAGGGCCCTCGCTCTGTGTGTGTGTTCCAGGGGAGTGCAGCGCCTTCAAGGAGCGTTTCATGGAGTGCCTCCGGCAGAGCGGCTACGAGAGCTCGGCGTGCCGGCAGAGCGCCATGGCCTACCTGGAGTGCCGCATGGACAGGCGAGTGCCCGGCACGGCGGGGACAGTAACTCCTGTGTGCTCATCTGGAGAAGGTCACATCACCTTCTCCAATTACAATTATTACTACAAAACTACAATTATTGCTATTAGAATAATCCACCCTATTTTACAGAGTTTTTTTCGCCAAGATGCAAAACTCCAGCCATCAAACGGTGTAGCCAAGATTGTAATTTGGTTAGCTAAATCCCTTAGGTTTTGTAGCTGTTTATGAATAGGAGCAGAATGGTCAAATAAGTTCATACAACATAATCCTTCAAAATCTTCACAGCCATGCCCATGTGCTAGTAAAAGAAAGTCAGTGGCAGCTCTGTTTTGTAAAGTGGCATGTCTGATCACCTCTTCATCTGTCACCAAATCACTGATCACAGTAAATGATCACTGCTAATTTACTTCCTTGCTGAGCCAACACCCCAACTCGAGACCCAGGCAGCTTCCACCTTGCACAGTGGACAGTGTGAAGCTTTTTATTTTTGTTTTCAGCTGTGGTTACAAGTTAAACTTTTAACTTGTAGCCTGTACTTTGCTCACCCTCTGCATGGCCTGCTCAATAAGAGCTGACAGTGTTCAAAATGCCTACAAGTGTTGTGTGTAACTCAACAAAGAATTATCACAGCAGTGGTATTTTTCTTGCATACATTAATGCAATTGAGTCTTAATTAATGCTAGGTTCAAGTGGAAATAATTGGGCCTGTTAGCTCCTTAGAAATATGTTTAAAGCAGGTAAGTTAAAAGTTTTTGTAGTCAGTTCAGGTGAAGAAAGTGTTGGTGATTGGTTTTCCAGGGATGTTTCCATTCATGCATTGCTTTGCAATGCTTTCTGTACAAGGGTGAGTCAGGGAACTTTGAAAAATGCACATATTTCTCTGTATCTAGGGAAAGTACATTGCAAATCAAAAACTAGTGTGAAAATCACTACAGCAATGTCTAGTGGCAGCACAAAGGCTGTTCTAAACCAGATTCGCTTGAAAGTGTAAATGGCATTGGTAGAATTTTAGGAAGCTCTTATGCAATGTGTTAATTAAAAATAACCAGTTTCTTTTTATTATTTCTTTTTATTATTATGTAACTCTTACTCAGTACCTAAAATGGGAAAACAACACATTTAATTAGAAAACCACTATAAGGGGGAAAAATAATTGCTGAGTTCTGCTTTCCTTAAACTGAATTTTCTGAGGTGTTGTCAAACAGCAGGCACTCTGTATAGATGTCTTGGATCTGTTTAGGGCACATAATAGTAATGAAATAGAAAATGCTGCTGTTCTCTAACCAAGAGAGAGGCTGTGTTCTCTAAAATGTGTTTTGTTGTTTTCTTCTTTTCTACTTAGGCAACTTATGGCTAATGAACCACTGGAAAAATTGGGATTTAAAGACCTGATAAATGAGAAACCAGAAGAAAAACCTAAGAAGTCGTGATGAAGACAGACAACTTTGCCCCTCATGAAGGGAAAGCAGGAACTCTGAATGTAGTACATATTGTACATTTTGTTCATATTGCAATAGGAAGTGTTTCCTGAAAGAACCTTTTTTCCAAAGTTTAATTGTCCTAAAATAAGATTTTTCTTTAAATGAGCAAAAGTACTGCCTTTGTCTGCTTTGCTCAAGTATTTCTTAACTTCTTTGTTTTAATTTCTCTAGAGGCAAAACAGTTACAGCCAAAGTGTTCTCCCTGTCTCTGTAAGAACAGTGAAGGCTTGTTTTAAGAGGACAAAAACCCAAACCAAACAATCCTTTATTGTGTAGGTCTTGAACTACTGATTAATCTTCTGTGGGCAGTACTGATGTGCTCACAGCAGTTACTTGCCAGGTGGAAATAAAGCTGTTGTACTTTAAAATTGATTTTTTTAAAATACTGGCATTAGTCCCCATGCCTGGGGTGGTCTCACCCTGCTATGGAACACATTGGGTCCTGTGGGGGTACTTGAGGCAGTGTTTTTTTTCAGTCATTTCATCTTCCATCATTGTTGGGAGAGTGTTTCTAGTTCCAGACACCAGTCAGGGAGTGATTCTGCTTTTATTTACCATGCCAGCAGTGTTCACCTAATTTTTTCATAATTTAACTGGGAACAGTGGTATTTCTCTTGCATGTTCTAATGCAGCTGAAGTCTTTCTTAACTAATGTTGAGTTCAAGCAGAAATAATTTGGCCTCCTAGCCCCTAGAAATGTGTTTCAAGCAGGCAATAAATGTGTAAATCTTCTGGATGTGTTTCCCACTGTGTGTTCTGCCTTGTTATCCCTGCTGCTTTTGGTTTTGTTTTTAACCCAGTGGATCATTTCTCTGTGTACCTGGCTCTCTCTGCCAAGGCAGTTCCCTGAGGCTTCCCCCTTTATCTGGTGTCCCCTCTCTGACTGATCTCACCTCCCCTGCTGGCTGCTTTTGTTTCTGCCTCTCTCCTGTGCATCTGCTCATACCAAATTCCAGGGAAGGGTGAAAAAACATTTTGTGCTCTCCATACTGATCACTGGGGCTGAGATTTGAATTGTTGCTCTGTCTAATCTGATGGAACAGAATGCACATAGCTCAGAGCAGGTTCCTGTTTGAAAAGGACATTTGCCTGCTGCTGAATATTTTTATTCCACTTCATTCTACTGTTCAAATTATATCTTTTGGTGAGATTAGTACATTTATAGGAAAGAAAGCAGAGATTCTATTGCTGCAACAGATACTAAAAGACATTATATTAAACCACTGAATAAGAGCTTTCTTTTAGTGATACCAAGTTGAAATTAAAATAATCTCCAGCATCTTCAGGAGAAAGAAATCAAATTTCATGCTTCTATGCTCCCTGAATATTATAAGGCAAAGTGAATTCCTGGTAGGTCTGAAAGAAGCCACCAGTGGTGGGGGAGTAATCTGGGCTGTTACCAGTGGCAGTTTCGTTTTTTGGCTGTTACTCTGCACTGCTGTTTTGGCCAAGCAGTTCCTTCACCAGTTCCATCTGTGTTTCCCTGGGACATTGATGCCAGCCCTGTCCTCCGAGTTGTTACAAAGTTTTTGAGGTGCTGAGTGATTGCCACCCTCAAAAGGCTGTGGGGGTGAGAGGTTTGCACCTTTCACCAGCCCAGAGATCTCACCTCATCCTGTCCAGATCCATGGGCACAGCTCATGCTGCTTCCCAGCAGTGAGTCAGCTGCTGTGCCCTCGTGGCAGGACAGGACAGCTGGGAGTGGAGAGCTGAAAATTCAGGGAATAGGCAGAGGCACTTCTGGCCTGGCTGTAAGCATTGGCTTCAGAAAAGGACGTGTTCAGTGGAGCTTTAAGGGAAGCTCAGAGCTGCTGGGGACATCAGACATTGAGATCTGATGCAGCTGAGAAGTGCTGGGAAAAAAGCCATTAGTGCCAGACCTGGGGTCAAAGTTTTCCCAGCTTGATCAGGGGGACAAGTCCCTGCAGCACTGGACTCACCTGGGAGAGTTCCCAGAATATTCTTCAATTAATTTCTGCCAACAAACAAATCATTAATTAAATCCTTCCACTTGAAACTTCTTTATTTTAGTATTGCTGGTGGCATCTAGGTTTTACTCCTTTAAACTGACAGTGGGGTACAAACCAAATGGAAACAGGTTCATAGCCAACTTTCCTGTGCCCAGGTCGAGGAGGAACCTCTCCAGGAGCCTGTCACCACGCTGGGAAAAATCTGTATTCTGTAAAATGTGTGTTCTGGAAACGCTGGGCTGAGGTGTGTGTGCTCCAGGGGAGGCACTTTGTCAGGGCCACTGATTTCTAGGTGGAGCTGTTCGGAGCTGATGAGCTGCTGTGCTCTGGGAGTGCATCAATCTTCCAATGAGGAGCCTGCCAGGTGCTGCCCGTGCCGTGAGGCTCCACCTGCTGACAGATCCTGCAACCTGGAGACAGGCAGAGCATCGGGAATCAGCTGGGACTGACGCCAGCCTGGGTGTAAGTGCACAGGTGTGCAAGGGATAGCCCGAAGCAGGAGGAAGTGGTGACTGTGTTACTGAAGATCCATGTGAGCTGTTACCATCGCAACAGAAATCAATAAGCCAGGGAGGTGCAATTGTCTTTTCTGTGGCTTTCCTGCAGCAAAGGCTCATTCACACCCTAATGAGGCACCCAGCTGCTTGGGATCCGTCCCAGGGAGTCCCTGGAGGGCTCTGCATCAGCAGAGCTTTGCCCACACATTCTTTGCTCAGATTAAAATCCACTCAAGCACAAAGAGCTTAACCTTGATCCCAGCAGTTATTTACAGAGAGAACATTGCTGCAAGTTAACCATCCTTACCTCTTCCTGGGAAACCTTGAGCTCTAGGTGTATCTCTCCAAACAACTACAGTGACCTGCAGAACCAGGAAGAAAGGGTTTAATAAACATTCCCAGAGCTCTGGGTGTGCTTTCACTGAAAAGCCTACACAAAGAGAGCCTCCTGTGCTGGCTCTGGAAATGGGCCACGGTCCAAAGTCCTTTGGAGGAGCTCAGTGAGGCCGTGCCTCAGTGCTGAGGAGGGATTGTTGCTGCATCTGCCACCTGCAAGGACACACCTGGCGTAGCAGGGGGGTCACAGCTGCCAGCAGCCGAGGGGTGAATGTTTGGGGCTGTGAGCACTCAGAGCACTGGGTGTGGCTGCTGACCTTCACCTTGGTCCTTCCCCAGAGCATTCTCCCAGTCTGTCCTGCTGGCTTCAAGCCCAAGAGCTCCTTGTGGCTGGGTGTTACACTTGTGCTCAGTGCTCACCAGCTTGGTTTCCTTGGGCCAGAACATTGTTGCTGGTGATTGTTTGCCTTGGGGCAGCAATCAAAACAGCTTTTACTTATTGCTGCCTTTGCTGAACCAGGTGAGGGGCAACGAGCTAAAACACCTCTTAATTTTCACTTTGTTGTTGTCTCACTCCAAGCAGAGAACTGAGAGGCAGCACCATTGTACTGATCCTCTGGAATGAAACCTGGGTTGTAGGAGGCTATGAGAGAAGGAACAGCCTGCTGCCATATAAAAAATGTCTGGAGCACCACTTGTTGCTGCTCTGAGAAGTGCCTTGGATGTTCTGGCTCCACTGGAGAGCAGTATTTTTCTACATTTCTCATCCATAATTCCTGGGATGGGAATGATACTTCTGCTAGTGTGCAGGACTGCTGTCATGTCTGGTAGCATATCTATCCAGAGGACTTCAGTGCTTTTGTGCCTGGAGGAGATCCATGCTGGAAGAGATCCTTCTGCTAAATTGGGAATGTTGTATATTGTATCAAGTTTCCCACAAAAATCAAAGCTCTGACTCAGATGAATTTTAAAAAAGACTGGAAGTGCACATACAAGGGTATATTTCCTTTTCAAGGGTATTTCAATGAAAACTGGACATCTGGTTAAACTTACCCTGTTTTAATTTTCTTTTTCTTAATGATCTGCTTCTGTGAGTAACTGGCAATGTCACATTTTTGTCAGGATGCAGCAGATTTTCTAGCTTACAGATTTCAAGACAAAATGCCTTCCTTCTGGAATGAAGGTGCCATATGGCTTGAAATGCATAATTGATCACTGCTCAAAATAGGAGCTTCATAGAAAGTCACCTAGAAGTCCAATGAGTGTGTGCAGGGGACTTGATAGACCTTGATCCATTTTTTGTTTCCTGGAACTGATGATGATACAGGGATAGGTTTTTATGGCCTCTCCCTAGAGGTTCTGATGCTTGTGCTCTCTCTCATTATCCAGGAGATTTTGGGATTTGCATTAGCAGGTGCATCAATCTATGCTTGCTGTCTCCTGCTGGGCTTGGCTGGCACTCACCATGAGCCCAACAAAGGCCACGTTCTCTGTGAGGTAAAACAGCTCAGCTGATCAGATCTGGTGGGCTCAATCCAGCCCTTGGTGTCCCACATCTCCCCACCTGCAGAGGGATGCCTGCACAAGCAGCCCTTCCCACACAGGGTGAGGTAGGTTCCCACTGCTGTGGGAGGGATGTTGGGTCCATCTGGCCACGTGTCCTGCAATGAGCAACACCATCAACCACCTTGTATTGTGGATGCTTTTCTGCCCAGGCCCTTGTGAATTATGGTAAACTCAGATGGGAGCAGTGGTGGAAAGCAGCCTGGCAAAGAAAGAGCAGGGGGGTGAAGAAAGCAAGGAGACAGAAAGACCCAGGCTTTTCACTTCACCTTGATGGCTTTAAAAAGCAGGTGGTGGGGGTGCTTTTGCAGCCCCTTTGGGCAGCTGAGTCCTTTGCCTATTACAGTAAACTTAGGGGAGATGACAGCTCTGATTTCTGGAGGATTTCTAGTTTTGTTGCTGCTAGCAAGCCCTGCTCAGCAAGAACCTGCTCACACAGCCAGTTTTGATCCTGCTTGCAGAGCTGCTGAGCAAGGGGAGCAAGGCAGAAGCCTGGGAGGGGGTGCTCTGCGAGGGAGTCAGGCCCTGTTGTGTCTCTCAATTTACATTTCTCTGTTATTAAACCATGCTCTGCTTTTCAGCTGGGTTTGGGAGCACCTCTCCTTAGTGGGCAAGGCAGGAGAATGATGGCACTACTGAATCTGGGACACCAGGATGGCCCTGAGGGTGTGATGTGATGCTGTGTGCTGCAGCCATCTGCTGCCAGTCTAGCCAGGGCTCTTCTCCTGAGCTGCACTGACAGCCCCAGGCAGCAGGGCTGGCTGGATGGAAAGGCATTTCACCCCACTGAGGAAGTCAGGTTTTGGGCAGGCACACCCAGATGGGGAAAAATATTCCCTCTGCCACTCAGGATTGCAGAGAAGCTGCAGATCAGATCAATGCTGAGAGCATTGCTGGTGACTCAGGATGCTGAACCAGGCAGGAACAAACCCCCCACTGATAAATGAGTCTTCATGGTCCCATGAGCAAGCACCAAGCAGGAAATCCCAGGGGTGTAATGAGGCTGGCTCCTTGCTGGGGGCTGAGGTTGCCTCCCTTGGCTTCTGCTCTTTAGTGTGGGGGTAGGAGTTAAGTTGTGCTGACTTCAAGCCCTGGGTTAAGCAGGTTGTCTTTAGCCTTGTCCTCACCCAGCCCATACAGAGCACAGGCTCTGGGCTGTGCTGTTGTTTGGCACATCTCCTGTGTCCGTGTGCATGCTCAGAGTGGTTGCTAAGGCAGCACAAATCTTCTCTGTGCTTTCCAATGCCTGTCTGATCCAGAGGTGGAGGTGCAGTGTGTCCATGCCCAATCCCAGAGCAGGATCTGTGTGGCAGAGCAGAGGAGTGACCAGTCTGTGTGCACAGACATCCCTGGGGTGCTGCAGGTGGCTGGGCTGTGGGGTTTAGTTTTGTTTCCCCCAGCCCCAAACTGTGCTGCAGTTTGGGTGGAAAAGAGGGGCTGGACTGTGCGCTGCCAACAACCAGGATTCAGCGTGGGGGGGAACATCTCTCCCCTTGTGTGAGGGGAGATGCTCAGGCTGTGCATGGGCAGCACAGAGATGTTACAGGAACTGGGTCACTGCAGGGCTGTGCTGGCAGGAGGTGCAAGTTCTGGTCAAACAGAGATGCTGAGTTCACTGGCTGCTGAAAAAGAACCAGGTAGGTGAAAAATGAGAGCGAGTCTGGAACATCTACCTCCATCCTTTTAGCAGGCATGGCAGGAGACTTGCAGGTGTGGTGGTGCCACCTAGGAGGACTCATTTGAGCACAGAGATGTCTGGATTGATGGCTTTATTTCAGCTTATTTTAGCAAGTAATAGGCAGGGGGGTGATGTCTATCACTGAAACTGGAGCTGGCTGTGCTTTAGATCACAGCTCTAATCAGCTGCACGGCCTGGGACAGTAAATCACCTCAGCAGCACTAATACCACAGGGTGATGGGTGTAGTAAACCCTCTGTGGCAGCAATAACCTGGTCCTGCTGGTTCTTTCGCTCAGGTTGGTGCTTCTGCTCTGGTTTGTTTATTAAAGCTCCTTTACAAAAGTCACCTGGGTGACTGCTCCAACTCAGCCATTGGAATGGCTGCTCTCCTGCCATTCCCCAGCCTGGCTTGGGCTCTTTTTATACCTGCTATAAAACTGTTTATTTTTGCACCTGTTTAGAAAGCCTTTTGGCCACAGGGGTCTCATGATGTTGTTTTCATGGCTTCTGGAGCAGGGCTGCTCTGTTTTTGCTAGAAATAATTGCTGTTAATTAATTCTTTGCTGATTTTTCTTTGGCAAAGCATAGTGAAGTAAACAGATAAATGAGCAGCATGCTCTGTATCTCGACGTTGTGGGAGCTTTTAGGAGGCATACAGTGACATCCAAACGATCCCATCAGCAGCCAGAGGAAGGGTAGGACATGGCCCTCAACTTTCTGTGGACAAAGTTAATTGGGGGGAGGCTCAATTACCATCTCCAGCTGTTTGGCAGCTCTCTTAGGCCATCATTTTTAATCTCTTTCTAGAGAAAACCCACAGTTTTGTTTCCATCTACTGCTTTATTCAAATCACAGCTGAGCAGAGCTGCAGAAGGGGATGTGCTCTCAACTGCCTGAGCTGGAGCAGCAGTCTGTGACACGAGCCTGACCATTGGGGCCAATAACTGCAGATTTCTCACTTCTTCTATGGCCTTTTAAAATGTTTTTTCTTTTTTCTTCTGAGGAACTCAGGCTCTGCTGCAGAGAATTCCAGACCAGAAGTGAAGTGCTGGGCTTTCCCCTCTGCCTGTGATCCTTCCTGCAGCACCATCACCCTCTGTGCTCTGTGTCCTGGCTGGAGCAGCCCCTGGTCCCAGAGCAGGTGGCTGGGCCACTTCAGCCTCCACCCTGGAGGGTGACATCACACAGCTCAGGCTCTGCTTGGATGTCTCCAAGCTGTTCCTGGAAGGAGAGCCATTTGAGCCAGGAAGAGATTAAATTATTGGAATAGAGCAAAGCAATCTCCACAATCAGTGCTGCCCTGCTGTTTGCACACTGAGCCTGTCCTGCTGTGGCTCTGACTCAGATTGATTGGATGGATTGATGATGTCCCACTCTGAACAATCACTTGGACTTTCCTTTGGAGGAGCTGAGCCCCTGGTGTATGAGTGCCATCACACACAGGTTGGCTTTCTCCAGACAGAGATTCCACAGGCCTCAGTCTCTCAATGAGGGTAAATCAGGAGTAATGCTAAAAGCAGTGCTCTGCCACAGACGTAGGTGAACTCTTGACTTCCTTGGACTAATTTCATCTCCTCTGTGCACAGAAAAGAGGAGCAATTGGGCAATAGGAATCAGCCTATCTCCAGCTGGTTCACTGCAGCTGCCATGGAGCCAATTCCCTCAGCTGCCCCCTCCATGTCATATTTTACACCATAGGAAATGGGTTTGGTACAACAACAGGACTGTTGCAGAGCTGTTTCTCTTACACTGAGATTTCCCCAGGTGCTGTGGAGCAGACATACAAATATCCAACATCTCAAGCCATCAATTACCTTCTCTCTCTCTCTCTCTCTCTCTCTCTCTCAGACATATTCTGGATCCCAGCCACGCTGTCTGAGCAACAAAGCAGCCCCTGCAACCATGTACTGACCCCCAAACCAGCCCATTGCTGGCCAGAGGCAGGAGGAAAAGAAACTGAAAGGGTGTCCTGAGCACATGACAGGCTGGTGGTTGGAGAAGTTTTGTGGCAGCATGGCTGTGAGAGAGCAGTGATCAGCTCTGGGGTGTTGCAGAAATCTAAAAAAGGAGATTTTGGTCTGAACCTCCCCCCTTGTCCTCATTCTCCCCAGTTCTGCTTCCCTACGAGGGATTTCTGTGGTCTGGTTTGCATGGTGGTAACTGCATGACTGTTCAATCATGGGAGCAAAGGATTCCCCTTTTTTCATATTGGTGACACTGCAGTAGAATGAACTACTATGCAAATGGAAGGGAACCCTGATCTGCAGATCACTCTGCAGTGAGACACTTTCAGAGCTGCACAACACTTTGTCTTCTTTGAGGGCTGCTGCAGGTGCAGAGCAGCTCTGCAGACTCAGGACATCACAGCTCTTTTTCCACCCTCACATCATTTTCTTCTGCATTATCCTCTTCAGCTCAATCCACACATCCTAACCTCACAAATGCTGTGGGTGTGCTTTTCCAAAAAATCTCACAGGCTCCATACAGCAATTTGCTCAAAATAAGAGAAAGTTGGCATCAATATTGGATTTTTGGCGCAAGAGTTTTTAAACTGCCCTGCTCTGAGCTCTCTGCTCTCTGATATTCCTCCCTCCCAGCTATACCCACTCTTGATTTAACTGGATAACCCAGAAAACTCTTTCTTTTTTAAAAGAAAAACCTCTAGGATTGGTTTCTTCCTTTTTTTCTTTTTCTTTTGAACAGGAAACCGATACTGCAACGGAAATGAGCTGGTGCTCGTGTAACATAGGTGTGGGTGCCAGCGCTGCAGCTCGCTCACACAAACCTCCAGCTGCCAGAGCTGCCTCCCCTGTGCTGCTGAGGAAGCCTATGGAATCCTGCCTGGCGTCTGCTCCTCCAGAGTTTTGCTGGAATGCAGTTGCTGTGGCATGAATTATTGATATTTCTGTTCAGGTTTGCTGTTCACGCAGGAATCTGTAATGCTTCCCCACCTTGTGCTGGGAATGAGCTCCTGGGTCACGGCAAGGCTTGTGTTTGACACCCTTTTACAGGCATGGTTGTGACATTGATTTATCCATTTCAGGGCCAGGGCTGGGAAATTAACTGACCCCAGAGTAAACAGCTCCTTCCTAACAAAAGGCAGGCTCGGGGTGAGAGGAGCTGGTGTGGAAGGGCGAGGACAAGGTGCAGTTATGTCTGTGCATTTTCAGGGCGTCACCACAGAGATGATGGAAAGGTTTCTAGGAATTTCTGAGTGTTCTTTGGCCTGACCTCAGTATCTGGCATTTGCAGAGGCTGCCCTTGCTGGCACTGTGCTTAGCACCTCAGAGATGGCATTAATAACGTCCGTTCCTAAGGCAACAACCTTGTGACTTGGAAAAGGCTGAGTTAAAAGTGTGTGTGTTTACAAACAAACACATCTTACACATAAATATGTAACTACTTACATACATATGGATGTGAATTTCTGCCAGACCTCCAAGTCACTTAGCAGTGGAGAGACAGGAAGCATCTGAATGAGGGAGATGTATTGACAGCAACAACCCTTCTCCAGAGAGTTTGGTCAGAGGTTTTGCAAGAAGTAGGAGCTGTGGCCACATTTCTCTTCACAGAGAAAAGCAAAGCACAACTTCCCAAAAATATTTCTGAGATTTACATTCTCTGAACCACAGAGAAAGAAAAAAACCAATTCTTATCTCATTCGCTGCTCCTGTGTTTTAGAATGAGTAGAATACATTGTAAAAAAATATTTACCTAAAAAAATTAGCAATTAAATTCTAATGTAAGTGTTTTGATTCATTAACCAATTAAATCCATATGTGTGTGTTGGGACTGTCAGCAGACAGTCACAAAATTCTGTACAGTTAAGTTAAATTAAGTACTTGTGCAATTTCAATTTACATGTAATATAGTATGGAATAATATAGTATAATAAAGTAATTAATTAGCCTTCTAATATCAATAGAGTGAAATGCATGATTTCTCCCATCGTCAAAGTTACCCTGCTTTTACAATAAGGAGCAAATTCATTTAGGCATTCCCTGAAAGGTGCTACCCACAGGAAAAGTGTGGGGCAAAGTTCAGAGGAGGGAACAGTGTGACATGGGCAAGCCTGAGCAGTGATGCCCATCAGCCTCCACCAGCCCTGCAGGGGCAACCTTTGCTCTTTACCCCATGTGAGATACAGACTCAGATGCAGCCCCTGCTCTCTGCCAGGAATCACACTCCTCAGGAGTCAGTGTCCATCAGGAGAGCCTCAGGGCCTGCCTTGGATCAACACTGTGCCCACCCACACTGGGGCAATACCCAACCTCTCAACCTTGGATAAACCAGGAGTAAATTTACAGAGATACCCTTGTACGTGTGAGGTCGGCTCAAGGCTTTGATTTCCATGAACAAAAGTTTATCTTCATTCCTGGCTCATTTAGTTGCAACTTTTCTCCACATTCCCTCCACCCACACGGGCTGTTTGTTTCCCCATGTGGAGCCTGGAGTAATTGTGATGAGATTTAAATGCTGAGGATGCTGCTGATCGACCCTTGCTGGCCCTGCTCCCCTGCTCTGCCTGTCCTTTATGAAACTCTCCCCTCTCATCATTGACAACAGGCTCTGTTTTATTTGATTTTATTACAAGATATAAATTTCTGTCTGCAGCCCTGGCTTCCAGCACGCGGAGGAGAGACAGGAATTGCCTAGCAACCAGGGGAACAAAAAATTAAGAGAATCAATAAGTCTTAATGGAAAGCTAAACAGAGACTTTCAAACCAAACCCCCTCCCTGCTCCCAGCCCTGGCCCACAGTGAGTCCATGATGACGTGCAGCATCCTGGCTATTGCATGAAACATTCAGCAAATGCTTCTTCTGAAAAAGCCAAAGTGCACATGAAAACCTGGCCTAACTAGGGCTTAGGTAAAGCTCTGATCCTGTAGCATTTACACGGTCAAGCTTGAACACAGCACAGGTGTGGAGGGTTAAGGTACTCAGCTGAGCTGGTTTCACTCTGGGGCTGTGAGAAGTCAGTGCTCCAGGTAAGTGTTAGAGGCTGAAGAAGATGAGGGTCTGGGTGCAGCAGCTCAGTTTCCCCACAAAAGGTCTGTGAGGAGGATTATGCCTTTGGTTAGGATGGCAGTGAGTTTCCAGACATTATCAAGCTGTGTGTGTAAATCCAGCAAGCCCAGCACGATGTGTGACACTGGGTTGAGTCAGCAAGGAACAGTCCAGCATCAGTTTAAAACAGAAATAAACCTGGATGCAGTCACTTGTCTGGCAGCACAAATGCGAAGGTCATTTAGGAAAATGTATTTGAGGCAAAGGGAGCATTGTAAATGTACCAGGCCATGACCTTGCCTGTATTTAAGGGGCTATTTTCTCCCACAGAGTGTTCTCAGGGACCTGCTCACATCCTCATGTTTGCAGGATCAAGATGGTGGTTTGGTTGTGTAAGTTTTCCAGGAGCTACTGGCACCCTCCTCCTGCAGATGCTCGTGCACACCCTGAATCTCATGGGCAGCATGAATGGCACGGGCTGAGCTTGCAGGAGGGCTCTGCTTTGTTGGAGGAAACAGAGTTGGATGATTTAAACGGGGACTTGCTTCGTAAAACCAAGATTGTTTTTGTAAGCAGAGACTTGTGAACCACAAACAGGACATTGCAGCATCACAGGTGACCCATACGTGAGAAGGTTTCAGCAGGGGTTAGAGAAGGAGACACAGCTCTGAGCCGTCCCTTGGCCAAAAACCTCCCACATCCTGCCCCTGAGTGAGTGTTTAGTCTTTGACTGGCAGAACAAGGAGTCTTGTCCCATAGATGGCAGGAGATGGACAGCCATGATGGCACAGGAGTGCTTTCACCCCTGATAACCCCCTGACGCCATGGAGGTGTGAAAAACGTGGGAAGACATTGGAGGACGTCCTGGCCAGACACAGCCATGGAAGCAGGTGGTGATGTGCAAGGACAGCAGGGAAGGGGGAGTGTTGTGGAGTGCGTGGGGCTACTGATGAGACCTTCACAAGTACCCCCAAAAGCTGCTGATGTTAGAGGGGCATCCCAAACGTGCTGCTCATGAACCTGCCAAGGTGCCTATGTGGCAAGACCCTGGCCAGTGAGAGCTGGGGTCGCTGCCAGGCGCCACCGCGCACAGGTGAGGACCCTCGGCTCCCAGCGGTTATTAGTGCAATACAACAACCGGCGACAGCGTCCCCTCCGCGGGCAGGAGTGAAACCAGGACAGGCACCCCTGCGTGCCGGGGACACCCAGCAGGATGGGATGCCCTGAAGGCCGGGTACCCCCTCGGGGGTCGGGGCCGCCCCGGTGCGGCGCTGCCGCTGGAGGTCGCGGGCGAGCGGCGCGGGGAGCCGGCAGCGCCCGCTGCAAGCGGCACCGGGCGGCTCCGGCAGCGGCGGGCAGGGCGGGCGGCACCGGGGCCGGGCCGGGCAGGGCAGGGCAGCACCGCCCCGGCGCGGCGCGTCCCGGCGGCCGGAGGCGCGTTCGGCGTGCGCGGGGCGAGCGGGGCCGATGGAGCCGCCCGGGCGCCGCCCGCCTCGCCAGCGCCCCCCGCCCGCGCCATGAGGCTGCCGTAGCGCGGCGGAGCCGGCGCAGCCCCGCCGAGCCGCCCCCATGGCGAAGGAGAGGAGCAGGAAGGCGCTGGTGGAGCTGCTCCAGCGGCCGGGGAACGCGGCGTGCGCCGACTGCGCCGCCCCGGGTAAGGGCAGGGGAGGCGGGGGGCGCGGGCGGCGGCTGCACCTGCACCTGTCCGCACCGCACAGCGCGGTACAGCATGGCACGGTACAGCATGGCACGGTACAGCATGGCACGGTACCGCACAGCACGGTACAGCACAGCACGGTACCGCACAGCGCGGTACAGCACAGCACGGTACCGCACGGTACGGCACGGCTCGGCTCGGCACGGCAGCGACGGGGCGCGGGGCTCTGCCGCCTCCGGGAGCGGAGCCCCGCCGAGGGTGTGCCCGGCCCCGTCCCCAGCGCGGGGGATGCAGCGCGGATGCTCCGGGGCTGCTGGAGGGATGCGCTGCTCTGCGCTGCCGCGCTCCCCGCGCACCGGCCCCGGCCGAGGTTCCCCCAGCGTCCCCCGGGCCGGGCCGGCTCCTCGGCCGGCCGTGAGCGCTGATGTCATCCCGGCGGGTCCCCGCGGGCTGCAGCGCAGCCGGGGCCGGGAGCCGGGCGGTGCGGGCTCTGCCCTGCCCGCGGGGGCGCCGTGTCCCCCGCGTCCCCTCGGCTGCTCCTGCCCTGTCAGCGAGCAAACACACGGGCACAACCGGAGGCAGCGCTGCGGACATCCTGCCCGGCAACCTTTGCCCAGCTGCCATCGATGGGTGCCTGCGATACGCAGGGAGCGGGGCTGGAATGGCTGTCGACGTCTGCGTGTACGGAGGGGAGAAAATCTGGGCTGGGAATGTCTTCTTCGCCTTTTGGATGGTGAATTTTTTGGGGTCGGGCCGTGGTGCTGTTGCTGAGCAGAGTCTGCGTGGGGTGGTGGGATCTGTCTATGAGAACAACCTTAGAAAAATTGCAGAGCAAGTAACTTTCCTGGTTTTAAAAAGAAAAAAATCACCATACAGAATAACCTAAATTTATGTTAGCTTGAGCAGGATGGCTCTGAGGAGGGGTATAGAAAGGATGTCCTTCTCAGCCTCTATCATTCTATAGGTTGAAGAAAAACCCAACACTTCAGCTGAGCCCTATTTTCCCAGCTATTGATTTCTTTAGGATGTTAAGATCTATTGCATACCGCTACCCAGCTCATACCATTCCCGGCGGTTTTACATCCCTAATCTGCATCCCAGGACACTGCAGTTCACTTTCAGATGCGTTGTGTCCTCCGGTTCCCAGCTGGAAAGGACAAAGAACTTTGGGCACAGCGTGAACGGCTTTGCAGCGCCGCCTGCTCCCACCCATCTACTGCCGGCTGCTGCTGTCTGACTGTACCAGCCCACCTCCGAGGTGCCTTGCTGAGCACAGCTTAGGCTCCCCGAGTAGGTGTCTGCCTAAATTGCTCCTTCCTGGAGAAAACTTTACAAACCCGGGTCGTTTTCAGATCAGCAGGGTGATTCTCCTTCACCCTGTGGGTATAGAACATAAAGCCCCCAGGCAAAATGGGAAGTTTCTCGGCATCACCAAGGTGGAGATGGAGCTGTAGGTCAATAAAATAGCTCATATCAGGGTAAGGAGGTTGTTGTTAAAGGCACCAAAAGGGCTTGTAAAACAACAGAACCATACTTTGGTTTTGGTGACATTTGCATATAGATATGTCTTAGTGAAAGTGAGAGAGGAGAATTTGGGCCAGTGTCTTTTGTAAGTCAAGATGTGCTATATTAACATCACTCAGCCTCTTCTGAACCCTTATGGCATTACTTCCTTAGGGCCACCTCCCTGTTCATCAACCCAATTTCTTTAGTGACTGCTTTGCTTCAGGTTCTTTTGCAGAGGAGAGCTATTCATGGTGCTGTAATGTGCTCCTCTGCCTGGGAGTGACAATAAACTTGAGATGCCCTGGGCTACTTAACACAAGATAATAACTTGTGTCTGTAGGTAGTGTAGAAAATATTCTGCCTGAATTCAGCTATTCAGGCTGGGCAGGTGTGGCAGGCCAGCTCTTTCTGAGGATGAGGTAATGCAGCAGAGGCAGGATAAGTATCCAGAGAGCCTCCAGAAAGGGGTGCAAGAATGTTCTTTGCTGAGAAGTGGGGTGCACAAAAAGATAAAGGTGGCAGCTGACAATGCAAAAGTACCAAAGCAGGGAAAATGAAGGGAGAAGGAAGGAAGAGGGAGGGTGTGGAATGAACAGAAGATGAGGGAAGCAGGGCAGACCTGTGCTTTCCCACATGTGAGTATCACCGCAGGGCTGATCTGGTACAGCTGGGGGATGCCCAAGATCAGGGTTTGTTATTGCTGTTTCTCAGGTGGGTGAGTGCCTTTCCCTGAATACTCTGTTAGTACAGGATCCATGATAAGAGGGAGCCATTTAGCTCAGGGATGCTCATAACAAAGAATAGGATGGGTTGGAAATGTAACGGGAAAATTCTGTTAGTCACTTTAATTTGTGTATTTGGAAGCCAGCTGGGTTTTCTTTTTCTTTTGGAAATATTTGTTCGAGAAATCAGCCAGCCAGTGAAAGTTTGTTTGTTTTTTTTCCTTCCCTGCTGTCAAAAAGGGTTATTTTCTTTTGTTACTGCTTTGGCATTTGGGAGAGGCTCAGTAGCCAGAGCCCTGAAGCCACAGCTTGTCCCAGGTGTTCTGTGTCCTGTCACAAACCCCTGGTGCAATGGAGCTCTCAGCCTGGCATGGCTGGGCTAAGCTGTGACCATACAAAGGCAAAGCCAGGCACAGACATGGGGCATCGGGGGAGGCTTTTCCTCCTGGGCTGGGTAAATAATTTCATCCCCTGCAGGATGAACCCATCTCCCTGGGGACAACCTGCTGCTTTGGCAGAATTTGCCACTTAATCGTGGCTGAGGATTGTTGAAGTGGCCAAGCCCTGTAAGGCTGCCCTGTTCAAGGTGTGTTTCCTTCAAGGATGTGCCCACTTGCACCTGGGTGGAAATGGGGATTGAATGTGACCCAGGAAGGTCAGATCTGGGTCTTCCCCAGGAAACATTTTGAGGGGTGTCTCAGGTGGAGAGAACAGTCTGGCCCTGGCAGCTGGGAATGCAGAAAGGATGCTAAAGTAGAAAGTGAAAATCAGAGTGTAAAATAACTGAGAGATTACATTTTTCACTTGCAGGTTTTTTTGTGTTTGGAATTTTTTTTTTAGGTTTTTATTAATTGCGTTTTTATAAAACCTTAAATTGCAAAGAAAGGCTGTTTTGAATAAAAGATATTTCAGTTGCAGAAAATGTCATCGATCTGTAATGCATAATGAGGCTGCCTTGGTTACATCTTGGGGACTGAATTCTGGGGTAGGAGCCACTAATAAAGTCATTAAATGGGGCTTTGGGTCCTCTGTCATTACACACTTCTGTGTCCTGGGTGTTGTGTTTTTTGTGGGTTTAAAGCTGTGCTTTCTCAGTAAAGACAGCATGGTAAATGCAGTCTTAAGTGCAAACTGAGCAATGTTACTGAATTGCTGGTGTGTAATGGCTCTCTGTGCATTAGAATAATCTTTTTTTCTTCAAGACTAATGTGGCAGTTCAGCCTTTCCTTTTTCTAAATGATTCTTTGTCTCGGGCAATCTTTCCTCACATCATAAGACGGATGGTTATCTCAGGGCATAACAAGACTTTGAGTATTTCTCTCTTTATTTTTCTATGACTTAGGCTCGTGTTTCCATGGAGTGGAATTATTTTACATTGTAGGAGGACAGAGAGGCTCTGAAGACAGAAATGGAAATCCCATCAAAGCAATCCTGCAGTTTAAACCCTCCAGCAGCAGTTTACATGGCTTGTTATCAATTTATCTTTCTTATTTGGGATGGATTACTGGGACATGGATCCTGGCTAACATTGCCCTCTGTGCCTGAGGCCCCGAGGGGGTGAAGGATGGAGGAAGAGCAGAAGGCTCACGCTGGAGGGGAGTCTGGAATTGGAGCTTTGTGCTGCAGAGCCGAGCAGATCTGGTGTAACAGTGCCTCTGGAAGGCTGAGATGGTTGTAAACACCTTTTCCTTCTCAGTCCTACAGCAGGTGAAGCTTTTCCGCTCCCTGGATGTCAGCAAGTGAGGGCGGTGATTACAGGGAAACGCCTGAGCCCTGGGGGTTGCTCGATTTGCTCAGGATTGAGGAGGGCACTGATTTATCTCAGCCTCTCCTCCCTCCCTCCAACCTGCTCCTGAGAACCCAGATGGGGAAGGTGACTGAGCCACCCAGCGCTGCCAAGGGCTGCCCATCCCCTCGGGGACTGATGGGGCTCTGCCTCGCAGCTCTTCCCTCTCTTGCCCCCACTGCCTCCCACTGGAAAGCTGTTCCAGAGCTCTGCTGCTCCAATGGTGTGAAACGGGATTTTCATCATCCAGCTCAAAGTGGAAACTTGTTCCTGCACCTCCATTGTCCTCTCACTTAAAAACTGAATTTTTTCTTTTTTTTTTTTTTGGTGGTTTTTTTTTTGTTTGTTTGTTTTTGTTGTTAGTTTGTTTTGGTTTTGGGGTTTTTTTGGTGTTTTCTTTCCTTTTTTTCTTTCTTTTCTTTCTTTTTTTTCTTTTTTTCTTTTTTCTTTTTTTTTCTTTTTTTTTCTTTTTCCTTTTTTTCTTTTCTTCCTTTTTTCTTTTTTTCTTTTTTCTTTTTTCTTTTTTTTCTTCTTTTCTTTTTCTTCTTTTTTTCTTTTTTTTTCTTTTTCTTTCTTTTTTTTTTTCTTTTTTTTTCTTCCTTTTTTTTTGGTTTTTTGAGTTTTTTTGGTTTTTATTTTTTTTGTCCCTGGGAATCAGCCAGCCCTCCTCCCCAGCTGTGAGCAGAGGGGTAAGAAGGAAAAAAAAAAACCCACAGCAGTTGTGTTTAGCTCAATGCCACTTTCTGCAGGGGAAAAAGGGCTTTTTGGAACAAAGGAGGTTTAATGTGATGGTGGTTTTTGTCCAGTCCTGGTGCCTGGGCTGCAGCACAATCGTGGGCTGCAGACAGTGAGAGGGGGCTGCTGGGACCTGCCAGCTGAATTAAAAGACCTTGGCAAGTTTAGTGCCTTCACTGAAAAATTTTCCTACTTAGAGAGGAGACTTGGTAGGAGGTGGTTTGACTTCAGTGTTAACTCTTTTCAACATGCATGACCAGGGTCTGTTTATCAGCCTCCTGATCCCTCCCCAGAGTAAATAGCCACAGAACTCTGGTGCTGAACACGAGGTTCTCTGGCTCGGGCAGGGAGGAGATGAGCAGCAAGCAGGAAAGGCTTTGTACTTGTGGACTGCACTAAAATCCCTGTGGTTCTACCCTGTATCAATGAGTCCCATTTCTGGTGCAGGGTAATAAAGGTTTTGTTTTTCTGGAGAGGTCCATTTACCACCTCAAACAGGAGAGGGTTCAGGAAAATCCACTGAATCTGCATCCCAAGCAAGGACCCTGCAGTGGCAGGGATGCAGCAGGGCCAGGCCATCATCTGTGTGCTGAAGGATGTGTTGAGGATGTGTTGCTGTGCATTGGCCTCATATTGGTCATCATATTGTGCTCTAAGTAGTGATAAATGTGGTTTAAGGCAAAAGGTGGAGCAGGAGCATCCAAATTTTGGGACTCTTTGAGTTCTTGCTCTTGTCTGCTTTGAGCCTGTTGCTGCTCTGCTTCATGGGGTTTTGGATTGATTGCATCTAGGGATTTTCAAACTTGAACCCCATGTTTATATTCTGGATACAGGAAATAGTGATTTTTTTTCTTTTTTTTTTTAATCCATTACCATCCAGCTTCCAATCTCTTTGGTTTCTAAAAGTTATCTTGTGTCTTATGTTGGTTTTTCCTCCATTATGTTTTCTGTGCCTAGCCTTCATTTTTTCTTTTCCCCTAAGTTCAGGAATGCTGGGTTCAAGCTGCAGTGTTCACTGTGCTGGCTTTTCCTGAGGCTTGTGGTGGTAAAAGGGGCTGGGTGGACAAGTTAATTTCTGAATTTAGCTGAATTTAAAGCACATCAAGTGTTTTAGTTTTGTTTTGGGTGCTTCTCTAATCTCTGGCTATGCCTTTCCTTTCAGATGAATGAGATGGGAAAATACCAGCCCAATGCCCTTCTCCTGAGCTTAGTTTAGCTTTGTTTGTTTCTTTAATTTTTAAAATGAAGCTGACTCATGTCTTAATTTTGAAAGGCATTATGATCTGTTTATGAGTTACCAGGAATCTCTACCACACTGGGCAGTGAAAGCCTTTTAGGGCTGGAACTGGTCATTCAGGATCAGAGTCTTTCTGCACTTACAGCAGTGCATTTGGTTTAATGTTCCCATTGTTCCTCGTTCGTTTTTATTCCTTTTGGCTTGAAATAATGGAATAAAGTAATTTGGAACTTGGGCATGCCGGAGAGTTTTCATTAGGCTTCACTGCTGTTTGCTCAAAATTCTGGAGGTTTAGGGAAAAAAATCATCTTTTTTGAGCAATGCCCAAAAAGCCCAGATTATGGCGTATTGCCATTTCATTGCACTTTTTTGGCTCATGCCCAGACAGAATAATAAAATTACTGAACTCTCAGTAATGTCCAACATGGAGAAGATATTCCAGCTGTTGAAATGTCCAGCAGCAAGGTGGGCTTCACCTCTCTGTGGAGACCTCCACTTCCATGCAGCCTGGGGTCAGTGGCTCACTAAACTAATGGTGCTGCTCCAAAATTCAGTGTTTTGTGTGAAGACACTGATGAAAATTTATTTTCATGTTTGATAAGATGTTGTCTATCTCTGGTGCAGTCGTTGGAAGGGTTGGAGTCTGTGATAAGCCAAGGCTGGGGATCACTGGTGTTATCCCTGTCCCTGAGCTGAGAATTTGTGCTGGAGAGCAGAGAGAGGGACCCTGATGTGTTTGGGGAGCAGTGCAGCCCCTGAGAGCCCCCAGGCCCTTAAAAGGCTCTGCAGGAGCATCCCTGCAGCCGTGGGTGCTGGCCCTGCCTGGGGTGTGTCACCAGCCCCTGCAGACGCGTGGGTGCAGCTGAATCCTCCCTGGTTTCTCTGGAAATGGTGTCACGAGTGTAGGGAGTGGGGGAGAAGGGGAAGCAGCCTTGGCAGAGCCCTCCAGGAGCTGGGGAATCCTCCACCCCCTGCTTCCTGGCCACAGGCAGAGCTGTGCCACGGGGAGGTCACAGGGCAGCAGGAGCCCCAGGGCTGGCAGGGCTCTGCAATCCTTTGGTTTGTTCAGATGATGCTGAGAAATTCCTGTTGGCTTCCAGCTAAAGCCTGGAAAGGTTTGGGCTGCCTTGCTGTCTGTTAGATGTCCTCAGCCAGGAGAGCAGGAGCCATGAGAAATCTCAAATTATGGCAAGGGTGGCATTTCAGAGAGACTTGCCCTGGCAGATCAGTTTGTTCTGGGGGTTCTCACTACCCAGCAATTTTTTGGATGGGGCTAAGTCAGTACCTGAGGTCTTTGAACTCTCCTCCTGCCTGGTGCTTCCCTTGGGACTAAACCCATCTGCCAAATTTGGGCTGGGACAGGAGAGCATCACACAACCAGTGAACATCCTCAGTTCCTCCACCCACCCTTGCCATGAAAGACACATTTCTGAAACCAGAACAGCAGTGAGGAGGAAGCTGCTATTAATTAATACCTGGCTGATATGTGAATGGCCAGGGCCAGGTCTGGTGGGGCAGGTGAAATGTGCATTTCTGGCAGGGTGCTCCTTGAAATCAATCGGATTTAATTTATAAATGTGGGACACTGGTGGTATTGGATGGGCACGGATTTGGGGCTAGGCAGGAGGGGAAATGCTGCAGGAGGAGAGACCTGCTGGCTGTGGTTTGTAAGAACAGGCTGAGAACATCCCCTCAAGGCTGGGTCACACTCACCCCCTTGTCTCTGCTCCTCTGAAGGACTGTCACCTTCTGGCAGCCACACAGGGTGACCCTGTGTATATGATGTAGGTGTGTGTATGTACCCAAAAGCTGATATCATCCAGCTTTTGTTTGCTTAATTAGACAACCTCCTGGGCTGGAGGAAGGTGTGCAGTGTCCTGGTCCTGTCACACACAGCAGGGCAGGCAGGGCAGGGTTCCCTCCTGGGGAGGACTTTGGAAGCCTGACTCCACTTTGGAAGCTGCAGACAGCATGAAGAAATCCACCTGCATGCCTGAGATAAATCTGGTAATATTAAAGAGGCATTGGGACTCCCAATAAAACATGTTTTATTGGCCAGTGCATACTTTGAGCCTGTTTCCCTGGGCTGGGCAGTGCTTTGATCAGATCTCATTGCTCTGGGAACGTTTGAGCTCAGTTCTGCTGTGCTCAGCCCAGGGACCCAGCTCAAGCTTTGCTGCCTCAGCTTCCTCACCAGTGCCACAGCTCTGTCCTCTGGACCCTCTTACCATTCTGTGTATCTGATCCTCTGCTTTAAGGGCAGTGATGGCTCTTTGAACATGACCCTGCTGCTTTCACCTTGCCTGACGTGCACCCTCGGGACCCTTCAGCAGTGCAGAACCTTGGGATGGTTTTGTGGCAGGAAGTTTGGAGGGTCCCAGGCTTTGATTACAAACATGTTTGGAGATGAGAGAGGAAAATATGATGAGTTAGGGCACAGAAAGTGCCTGAGCATGAAAAACTCTTGATTTTTGCTGCCAGCCCACAGCCCAATAACTGGCCACAATCTTTGAGGTTGGAATGAGTGGGGGGCTTGATCTGGGATGGGGGGTGAAGCTGTGGGATCAGCAGGGTGGGCAGCACCAGGCCCTTGCATCAACCTGACTGGTTTGTACTTGCCAGGCTTGGGTTGTAGTCACTGGGGTCTCTGGTGAGGATAGGAGACCATGTGAAACAGAAAAACCCACCTTTGTGTCTGCTGCTGGCTGATGGGACTTGTGTCAGCCTGGGAATTTGCTCCCCTCTCCCATGTGGGCACCCAGCTGTGTCTGATGAGGATCCCCATTCAGCTCTGGGGTTTGCATCTGAGCAGAGCCACCTCTGCAGGACTGAACTGCTCTTCCCCAGGGTGTGCTGGGGAGCCTGGTGGCTGTCCCTGAGGCAGGGCTGGTGCTGTCCCTGAGGCAGGGCTGGTGCTGTCCCTGAGGCAGGGCTGGTGGCTGTCCCTGTAGACAAGGCAGGGCTGGTGCTGTCCCTGAGGCAGGGCTGGTGGCTGTCCCTGTAGACAAGGCAGGGCTGGTGGCTGTCCCTGTAGGCCAGGCAGGGCTGGTGGCTGTCCCTACAGACAAAGCAGGGCTGGTGGCTGTCCCTACAGACAAGGCAGGGCTGGTGGCTGTCCCTGTAGGCCAGGCAGGGCTGGTGGCTGTCCCTACAGACAAAGCAGGGCTGGTGGCTGTCCCTGTAGGCCAGGCAGGGCTGGTGGCTGTCCCTGTAGGCCAGGCAGGGCTGGTGGCTGTCCCTGCAGGCAGGGCTGGTGGCTGTCCCTGAGGCAGGGCTGGTGGCTGTCCCTGAGGCAGGGCTGGTGGCTGTCCCTGAGGCAGGGCTGGTGGCTGCCCCTGTAGGCCAGGCAGGGCTGGTGGCTGTCCCTGTAGACAAGGCAGGGCTGGTGGCTGTCCCTGTAGGCCAGGCAGGGCTGGTGGCTGTCCCTACAGACAAGGCAAGGCTGGTGGCTGTCCCTGAGGCAGCGCTGGTGGCTGTCCCTGTAGGCCAGGCAGGGCTGGTGGCTGTCCCTGAGGCAGGGCTGGTGGCTGTCCCTGTAGGCCAGGCAGGGCTGGTGGCTGTCCCTGCAGGCAGGGCAGCGCTGGTGGCTGTCCCTGTAGGCCAGGCAGGGCTGGTGGCTGTCCCTGAGGCAGGGCTGGTGGCTGTCCCTGTAGGCCAGGCAGGGCTGGTGGCTGTCCCTGCAGGCAGGGCAGCGCTGGTGGCTGTCCCTGAGGCAGGGCTGGTGGCTGTCCCTGAGGCAGGGCAGGGCTGGTGGCAGCCCTTGTTTCCCCCTCAGGAGCTGAGCTGCCCCATGCCAGCCTGCTCTCTGCACTGGCACAGCCAGGGCATTAAATATGGATAAGGAGGAGGAAGCACATCCCCTTGCCTTTTATAAATAATTGCTGTGCTGTGGGCAGTGAGGGTTCAGAGGGGAATAAAAGGATGGTGAGGGGCTGGGAGAGACCTGCCCTTACCCCGTGCCAGCCTGGTGCCATGGGGTGGCTGAGGGGCTGCCAGCCCTGTGGGTTTGGGCAGGATGGAGGATTTGGTGTCTGCCTGGGTGACCTGCAGTGAAGCTCGTGCTGCTGGGGCACAGCTGGAGCTGCAGGCACTGACATTTGCCTTGGAGTTCAAACAAAGATCCCTGTATTGGCTTCATTGGCAAGGCAGTGCCAGCACACTGCTGGATGTGTCCTGCTCCTGCCCCTGCCCTCCTCCTGTCCCTCTGTCTCCCTGCTTCAGGCAGTGCCTCTCCCAGGGAGGAATTTGGAGGCAAGGGACTCTGTTTACACTGCTTTGTGTGAGATGTCAGCCCAGGGCTGTAAACACTGCGTGGTTTTGCTCAGAGAAAGTACAGAGCTACCACTGGTGGCATTTTTCCATTGAAGCAAGGGCTGGAAACCTCCTGGCATGGAGGGCTGGGCTGCTGGGAGCTGCAGCTGTGGGAGGAAAGTCTCTGTGTGGAGCACATGTAATAAATAAATAAAAAGGGAGCAGCACAGTGGCTTCCCTGAGCTGATGTAGTTTCTGTTCCATGCAGTGTTCAGATGGAATTTCCTCATGAGAGAAGGATATTCCCCTCTTCTCTTCATGTGAGCATGGAGTGAGCTATGGATGCCTCAGGCACATGCAGCTGTCTGTATTCGGGGTTTGAGGAATAACAGCTGCATTGGGGATTGCAGATCTGGTAATTGCTAGTTTAATTTGTATTCCTATCAATAGAAACATTTATTTTCCTTGTCTATTTACCTGATGCCTTTAGACTCAGGGACATCAGACCTGGTCACTCCTGAACACCCCTGCCATTCCCTGAGCTCCTGGCCTCACCTGCCATGCCCTGTCTCTGCCTCAAAGCTCAGTAAAGTGCAATTCCCTCTTTCCTTTTTGCTTCCAGACCCGGACTGGGCATCCCACAGCCTGGGGATCTTCATCTGCCTGAGCTGCTCGGGCATCCACCGCAGCATCCCGCAGGTCAGCAAGGTGAAGTCGGTGCGCCTGGACGAGTGGGACGATGCCCAGGTGGAGGTATGTGCCCTGCCCTGCCCTGCCCTGCCTGGGTCCCAGCCAGGGCCTTTGGGCTCTTCCCTCCCTGAAGATGCCACAAGAAATGGGATGTCACAAAGCAGGTCTAGGTAGTGAATGTGGGAGCGAGGTTTGGGCTGACTGAAGTACAGCACCCCTTCCGTGAAGGATTTCCTCACCCCTATAAAGATGTCAGTGAAATGGCATATAAAAAATACTAATTTTTAATGAATTGTCTTCTCTTGTTTCTTACAATGAATTGTCTTCTCTTGTTTCTTTCTTCTTCTCAATGTTTCTTACAGACTAGACCTGTCTGCCTAGTCTACCATCACACCTGCCCAGCTCAGCTGTCTCTGGTTTTGTTCCTCTTAAATTCACAGCTTGGAAAACCAAACCCTCACAGTATAAATTCTCTCTATTTATGCCCCACACCAGCCTGGATTTCTGTGGTGCTGCTAAAGGCACCCAGGAAACCTTTCTGCTTTGGCTGCTGGTGTCTTCAAAGGCATGAAGGACTCTACCAGTCACTGATTTCTGTCTTCTGTGGGTAGAGTTGAGGTTTTTCTGAAAGCTGCACCTCATGGAGTTCTGTGTTATATCACAATAGGCTTTTGTGTTCCATGGGCTTTTCCTTCCCTGGTATTTTTTGGGGGAATAGATTGAATATATAAATGTGAGAAATCAAAACCATGACAAACCATAATAACAAAAAAAAAAAAAGCTTAACTGCTTGTTATGTTTGTATGCTTGGCATTTGACACGAAACAAAATGTATTTAGCATGGCTGCCTGGAAAAGAATGGGGTTTTTTACACTTATAAAGTGAATTTCAATAAACAAAATATATCAATAAGGAAATAAGTAGTTTTCTTTGCTGAGTTCTCAACCAGCCATTTGTGTATCAGAAGAAATGGAAGGCTGTCAGGGGAGATAAAAACATTATAGATTTATTTATTGGAAAGGAGGGCTGTCTAGGGAGATAGAACTTTTATATGTTCATTTGTTTGTTTGTTTGTTTATTTATCTGTTTATCACTTCAAGCTCCTTCCTGAGGTAGCTGCAATGACTTTGCAAAAACAAACTCATCCTTTTGGCACAAGTGATGTGATCTGAGGCACAGGATGTGTTATCAGAGGCAATCACCCTGCTGGAGCTGTAACACGTGGAGACTAAAAGCCAGTGTGATGTTTTTCCCCCTGGTTACCTAATGCCCATCTTGGATTCCTGGGATCCATCTGATTCCCATGCCTGAGGGGGAAATGTCACTGTGTGCTGCCTCCTGCTCCTGTGGGATGATGCAGGTGGGGTTGGGACATGTCGTCAGCATCATTTTAATCTGTAGGACCCCTAGCAATAATAACCAATATTTATTTGCAATAATAACCAATATTTATTTGCAATAATAACCAATATTTATTTGCAGCAGCCCTTCTGTGCACAGTCCTGGGTGAACCTCTCAGTAAGAGAACAGATCCCCCATCCCAATAATTTTTTTGCTCTGTAGAAGTAAAAGAGAATAAAAGAAAATACTGTTAAAATTTTCTTAATTCTTTCTGGTTTTTTCTCTTTTTACAGTTTATGGCCTCGAATGGAAACAATGTAGCAAAAGCAAAATATGAATCTAAAATGCCACCATTTTATTATAAACCAACGTATCTTGACTGCCAGTAAGTAAATACCTCTGCTGGTAAACAACATTTATTTGTTTGTGCAGCTGCAGCCTCTGCAATACTTTAGTTTTAGCATAAGACTTTTCTTTTTTTCCACAATGGAGGTTTCATTTATAAAAGTCCTGAAAATGTTTTTCCTTCTGCACACATGTGGTAGAGTTTATGCTGCGTGTGGGATCTTATTTAATAAGTACATTTGAGATGATGCAGGGGAGTCAATAGTTTGTCTGTTCCCCAGGCTCTTCCGAGTTTCTAGAGCTGCAAGAATGCCAATTTCTACCCATTGATTTCCTCTGCCTTTTCAAATCCCCCTTCTGCAGCAAGGCAGAACTTGCTAATCTGCTGTGTGAGATGCTGGGTTATTTGTAATGCAGAAATACTGGGGGTTCCTGTTGGGTTTTTTCCCACCTAGATAACGAATAATCTCCTCCATGGAGGCAGCTAAAAGGCTGTGTCTCCCCTGCAGTGTGGAGTAACCTCCCTGGTGAGCTGGGGTGACTTTGTGCAGCAAGGAGCTGAGCAGCCAGAACGTGCTCTGCCATCCAGGCTAAAGGGGATGGACTGAATTTGGCTTTTAGGGTTCAGCCCTGCTGTGTACCAAGGTGTTCTTTTATTTTTGTGTGAGTGGAGCTGCCTGGCCTGACAAGAACAAAGCATCCATTTATGCAACGTTCAGAGCTCCAGAATCCCAGCAGTTTGGCTGTGCCGTTCTGGGACTTGTGTGTGCTTGTCATGCTCGGGTTGGAGAAGCAGGATTGGTAGGAGAAACAATTCTGGGGGATTTTGACTCTGTTTGCTCCCAAGTCTCAGTTCAGTTCAGTTAGGTGCTGCCTCTCTGATGGTGCTCAGCTTGCCCAGGAGAGAGTCCTGGTTCTTCCCATGGCTTATCCCTGCCTGAGGGGTGCACAGCTGGTGCTGGAGGAGGGAGCAGGGCACGTCCCTGCAGCTTGGGGTGTCCTGAGATCTGGGTATCAATCACACCTGGCCCTCCTTGCACAGGGAGAGGCAGCAGGAGCTGCTGGAGCAGCCTGGAGACCAGGAGCATCCCCATTCCTGCTGCTTTGGGGTGGCAGCAGTGTCTGTGCCTGGTGCTGTGTCCTGCTTGGCCAGTGCAGCTCAGCCCTGCTGCTGGGCTGTTCCCTCCCTTCCTCCATCCTGCAGAGCTGGGTCACTCTGGGGAGCTCTGCCAGGCACTGGCTCAGCTCCAGCCAGGGCTGTGTGAGCTCACAGGGACCTTACTGGAGCTGTGTGAGCTCCCAGGGACCCTGCTGGAGCAGCCACTCCATCCACAGCTCCGTGGCTGATGGAGCAGCACCATGCTGGGCTGGGAACCTGTGAGGAGCTGGAGCAGGGGATTGAAAGGATTTGTTGTTGTTTCTTTTTGGTTATTTATTGATTCATTGGGAGGATGAGGCAAGGCCAGTCTTCCTGGGAGCAGCTGCAAGACTAATTTCTGACCCTTTTCTGGTCCCAGCTTCTTACTGGGACAATTCCCAGCCTGCATGGCCTGGTTCCTGTGCTCAGCCTGGAGCTCTGCTCTGGTTCTCTGGGCCAGCACTGCTGGGTCCCTGCCATGACAGCAGGGTGCAGTGGGATGGATGTGACCTCTCAGAGGAGCAGAGAACCCCCTGACACTGCTGCAGGGCCAGCACTGTGGGCACATTACACCCTGGGATGCTGTGCCCAGTTGTATTTCTCTTTCTCTAGTTCAGGGCTCTCTGTTCCTCTCAAGATCATGCTGAACAAGTGCAGGGGAGTGCTGCTTGTTCCAGGCATGTAAATTTAGCTTTTCCCCCGCCTCGCTGCAGTCCAGTCACTGCAAGAGCATGAGCTGTTCCCAGCCTGCAGCCCTGGGAAGCATCTCCATGGGTGACACCTCCATCCAGCACTGGCAGTGATTCCAACCATGTTCTGCAGCACTGAGAGCTTTTGGTGCTTCTCATTCCAACAGCTGCAGTGCCTGGGCAGCTCTTTGTTCATTTGAAGCTTGTTAATTTTATAATGCTGTTTCTGGAATCCCTCTGGAATTGGGAAGTTTGGGGGGAAGAAGTGCTGCAGTGCCAGCTAGTCCTTTTTTCTTCTTGCCCACAGTGCTGTAGTTGGCTCTTTGGGACATTCATGGTGTTTGCCTGCTGCATTTGGCTTCTGTATCCTTCAAAAACCCAGTTGTAGCTTCCTGGTTCTGCATGACACTTGGCAAAGGTTTGAGAAGTTGGAGGGGTGCTCTGGAATTGCCCAGGGAAAGTTCATAGCCAAAAAAATTACCCTACCAAAAAAACCCCAACAAAACAAAACAAAACAAAAACCCCAAAACAAACAAAAAATCCCCTTCTTGCCTCTCATCTCCTCTGTGTGCCAGCACCCATGTCCCAGGGACAGTGACCAGCAGCCAGCTCCTGTTCCTCTGGGCAGTCCCTAACACTGAAATGAGTCCCAGACTCTGGGATGTTCCCACACCACCACAACCTTGGCCCAAAGGGCTTAGGGTGTGGAATTTAAACCACAAAACCTCTCTCTGGATTGTCATGAGGGGTCATGGCCCAGCTTGGTGCACCACAGCAGCAGATGGAGAGCTGTGAGGCAGATTTTTGTGGGGCAGACACATTGCAAGCACATGGCCGAGTTTTGAGTCACCACTCAGCAGCAGGTACTCACTCTTGAGTAAAAGCAAAGGAAAAAGGCTTTGTTCAGTCTTTTACTGGGCTGAAAACTGATAGAAGAAAGTGAGACAACCTCTTTCTGGGCTTTTGCAGAACTGGAAGTACATCCCTGTCCCTGCCCAATACTTACCAGGCTTTTCTGTTGCTTGATTTGGGAATGCAGAGCCTCATCCTGTGGCATTGAGGAGGAGCTGCAGTGCTTTGCTCTGCTCCTCTCTCTGCTTGGATCAGTGGGAGCTACATCTGCTCCTCATGCAGAGCAGTTCAGTGTTCTGGCTGTCAGCACAGGAAAATGGGGCAGGATGAGATGGATGGGCTGTGCTGCTTGTGTGGTATCTGCAGTGAGGTGAGACATCAGCCAGAGAGAGGCACACACCATCCATGCACTCATCCCCACAACAACAGTTACTGCTGAAGGGCCTTTTGGTATTGATTGAGATGTGCAGAGGGAAAATTGCTTGGGAGATCTCTGGATTTTTTATTTCTTTTTTAATCATTTGAAGTTTGGTACATTTGGTGGGGGAGCTACCAAGTGGGAAGGTCAGCAGGGCCTCTCCTCTGCCATGCCTGGGCACAGTGGCAGTCAGGGCTGCAAACTTCTCACCCCTTCCTCTGTCACCTCCTTTTGCCAGTGCTTCATAGAGAATAAAAACTTTATAGATATAAAAAAACTTCATTGCATAATGTCCACAGGGGTAAAATTGAGATTTGCTCAGGTTCCTATTTATTAACGAGGGTTTTCAGATTTTACATTCAGAGCTTTCAGAAGTGCCTTGGGTGATGTCCTGGGTGTGAAGTTGGAGGTGCTGCAGTGTGGCCACTGGGAGTGGCTGCTCATCAGTTCATTCCCAAGTGGTAGAACCTCCTTGGTGGCTCAAACTGGGCTCTGAGCCTTAGGAATTCTTCAAGTCACCCAAGTGCTGAGGTCTGCCCAGTCCTTCAATCCTGACCAGCCACGGGATTTACTCTTCTTGTTCATTTTCTCTGTTGTTAGCTTGTAAACCTGTTAATTCATATTGATTCCTTTAATTTCCAAAGGAAATTGATACAAGGTTAAGGTGGTACTGACAGAGGCTGTTTCCTACATGTTTTTAATTGGTGTTTAACCATTCTGAAAAATAGTGTTGGGGTGTGCTGGACAGTGCGTGTAAAGCAATCAAACAAAAAAAGGAACCAGTCAGCATTTTAACTGAGAATGTTGTGATTTTGCATACTCAGAATCAGTTTTGACTTCTCCAAAACCATAATGCAAGGGTTTTACCCCTTGCTGTGGGGTGCTGCTCTTGGCAGGGGGATGGCACATCAATCCTCAGGCTCTGCAAGCTGAGCTGATGCACAGAGAGCCTGAAGGAGCCCCCAGCTGTCTCATCCCTCCACAAAGCTCTTTAAAAGCAAGTCCTCACAGCAAGACCTTCCTAGATAGGAAAAGAGTGTGGAGCTAGACAGGCTTTTAGTCTCTGCTGCAGTGGCTCTCCTTGCAGTCTGAGCAAAGAATTTGGATTCTGACTTAAAATTTCATTAGAGCAGTTGTTTGACAGAAAGCTGGCATGGCTGCATCCACCAGGCTGCCTGTGGAAAGCATGTTGGCTTTTGCTGGAAAAACCTCTGACAAATTCCAGAAGCTGCAAGTGTGGCTTCTGGAAATGGTGTTTCTGTTTGACATTCACTTCTTTTGTCTTTCTTGGACTTGATGGTGCCTCACAAGGATGCACTTAGGCAGTGGTAGTGTGGGGTGTTTGATGTCTTTTGGCCACTTTCACCTCTGGCTGGGGTTTCTTGTCTGTCATGTCTCTAGAAAAGCCACAGCTTCTGTGTGCAGCATCTGTGGGTGTGCTCTGGAGTGCACCAGCCAGCCCAGCTGAGAGAAAATCAGTCTTGGGGGAAAAAATAAACTGGAGAGACTGAATTTGGCTGGGCAGCACCTCCTCCACACAGCACACTGCAGCCATGCAGCCTCAGTTTGATATTAAACTGCTTCAGCAGCTCTTCCTGTGGTGCTTTTTGCTGTGAGCTTTGAGTGGGTGGGACCAAGATAGAACTGCTCCAGTGGCTTCTTCTGGAACCTTCCTTGCTGGCCCCTGGGCAGAGCCCTGGTGTTCATGTGGGTGGTCAGGAAAGCAAACAAGTGCCTGCAGTGGTGTGGGCAGTGCTTTGTCAGCCTCTGGACCTGCTGTCCCTCACTCAAGCTCAGTCCTTTCCCATCTGGGGGAAGAATTTTCCCTTATTCTGAATTGTGGGTTTCCTTAGTGTTTTGTTTTGTTGGTGGGGTTTTTTGATTTGCCTCAAGGTTTTTGATGAGTACAATGAATTTTCTGTTCTAATTGCCAAAAAATGACAAGTTCCCTGTAACCAGCAGCCTGACAGACTTTAGGTGGGCTGTTAAAGCTTTTGGAGTTGATCCTGAAAGCTGATGCATCTCCACAGTTTAGGAATGATGCACTTACTTTTTTTTTTAACAAACACAAATAATATATTTGCTGATTTGCTGCATTATCCCATCACCAGAAATGCAGTAAAATACCAGGGGGCTGTTACTGCAGTCCTTTCTGGTCACAGAATCCTTTTGGAGTCAAAGGTGGATTTGGATGGAGGCTCCTGTGTTGGGTATGTGGTGTCTGCCCTGGGTTACACACACACATATTCACACCTGGAAAAGTGCATTTCAAATAAAACACAGCAGCAGCTATTTCTGAAGGCCCTGAAAATAGACTTAAATTAAGATCAGGCCAGCAGTCTGCTGGAAGTGGTGGCTGTTTTCATGCAATCCCTGCATGGTTTGAGGATCTTCTGCCCTGCAATTGCTCTCAGCTCCTGTAGATCCCAGGACACATTCCTGCTCCTCTATGAATTCATCACAGCTGTGCTGGTGAAACTGGGGTTTAGCACCAGCAGCTTTTCATGGCAGGATTGCATCTAGTCCAGGAGAGTGAATGTGGTGAAATCCCTGCTCAGCTTCTCTCTTGCAGTGAAGGGAGGTGGTGAACTCCTCGCTGTCCTAGCTGGGCTTTTGTTTTGGTTTCTTTTACTGCAGTTGTTCTGCTTTCTATAAATAACCCCTGAAGCAGAAGCTGCTGCTGGTGGCCTTGCATTGAGTTGTCCAAACTGTGGGCTGCTCTGTGGTGTGTTCTGGGTTTTGGGAAATTATTGCTGAAAGAGCCTGGGGTTGTGATGATAAGGGAAGAGGAAGAGTGTGTGAAGTGCCAGGAAGCTGCTGGGAAAGTGGCACAGCTGGATTCCCATGGGCTTTGGGAAATTAAGGAGTTGCAGCCACTCCTGTTCAGGGCCAGATGTTGAGGGAGACCAGCTGGAACATTTTGCAGCTTTTTAGGGCTCCCCTTGGGGCGTGGTCCTGCTGGCTGCCCCGGGGGTGCCCTCTTGCACAAGAGCTCTGGGGTCACTGCAGCAATGCTCTGGGCAGAGCTCTGGGCAGTCAGGGAAGTGCTCCCCCAGGGATGGGCCCTGCAGGGTTTCCTGCACAGCCTCATCCTGCAGCAGGAGTGTTAATCCATCCCCAGGGATGGGCCCTGCAGCCTTTCCTGCACAGCCTCATACTGCAGCAGGAGTGTTTATCCCCAGGGATGGGCCCTGCAGCCTTTCCTGCAGCAGGAGTGTTTATCCCCAGGGATGGGCCCTGCAGCCTTTCCTGCACAGCCTCATCCTGCAGCAGGAGTGTTTATCCCCAGGGATGGGCCCTGCAGTGTTTCCTGCACAGCCTCATCCTGCAGCAGGAGTGTTTATCCCCAGGGATGGGCCCTGCAGTGTTTCCTGCACAGCCTCATCCTGCAGCAGGAGTGTTTATCCCCCGGGGATGGGCCCTGCAGTGTTTCCTGCACAGCCTCATCCTGCAGCAGGAGTGTTTATCCCCAGGGATGGGCCCTGCAGTGTTTCCTGCACAGCCTCATCCTGCAGCAGGAGTGTTTATCCCAGGGATGGGCCCTGCAGTGTTTCCTGCACAGCCTCATCCTGCAGCAGGAGTGTTTATCCCCAGGGATGGGCCCTGCAGCCTTTCCTGCACAGCCTCATCCTGCAGCAGGAGTGTTTATCCCAGGGATGGGCCCTGCAGTGTTTCCTGCACAGCCTCATCCTGCAGCAGGAGTGTTTATCCCCAGGGATGGGCCCTGCAGCCTTTCCTGCACAGCCTCATCCTGCAGCAGGAGTGTTTATCCATCCCCAGGGATGGGCCCTGCAGCCTTTCCTGCACAGCCTCATCCTGCAGCAGGAGTGTTTTCCCACTGCTGCCCATGAATCTCAATTTATGCTGTGTTTAAAGCCCCATGCTGGAAGGCTGACTCTCAGAATTCCAGAATTCAGAGCAGCTGCAGCTCCTGCTGGAGCCACTGACGTCAGCTGGAGCTGAGGGTGGTGTGAATTTTCTTCCTCCCAGTTCCATCCCTGATCATCTTGCTGAAAAGGTCCAAGTTTGGCTTCAGTGATAACAAGCTGTCCACAGCAGCTGGCCAGGAAAAATTGCAAGAAGAATAGTCAATTCAAGTATTTGTGTTTATTTTATGGTTAAGTTTTGGTAGTTCTGCTGATCAGCAACAGCGTTATAGAGCAGGCATTTGGGTGCCACCTTTTGGGTCATCAGGTTTCTATGTTTGTGGATGTCAGATCCAGAAAAGGCATCCTGCTGGACCCAGAAGAGCCCCCTTGGGTGCTGGATGGAGTTTGAGCAACCCCATGGCAGAGGAGTTGGAACTGGATGCTTTTAAGGTCCCTTCCAAGCTTTCTGTGATTGCACAAAGTGCCCCTGAAGCTCCTGAGGATGGGATGCACCCAGAGCACAGCACAGGATGGCAGCAGAGGGGAGATGGGTGCTCAGAGCTCACAGCCAAACTTGGCAGATGTGTAGCAGCTAAAGATCAGCCATGGAAACAGGAGCAGAAGGGCAGAGGCAGATTTGGTGCTTTGTTTGTTTTACAGCAGGAGCTCACAGCTGATTTTGGGGGCAGGGAAGCTGTGGTGCTCCCCAGGCCTTGGGGAGAAGGCTGGTGCCCCAACCGAGGAGCTGACACAATGGGGGAACAAAATCTATGTAATTATTTCCTCCTTTATTGCCAGGAAACCAATCACAGCCTCAGTTCTTATTGGATAGTGTCTTGCAGATTTATTGAACGTGTTTGCTGTACCTGCAGATGAATTTTCATAAGCAATGTTGATATGTTTATGTTCTTTGAGCATTTCTGGAATGTGGCTGCTGAAAAGACACCATTTGGTTTGCATAATCAGCAAAAAAGAAAAGGTGATTAAGCATATGAATAGTTTTCATTGGCAGAGAGGTTGATGTGTTGAAATGTGATGGTTTTACAAAACACACTCAGTGCTGGGGGATCTTTTGCTGTCTTCAGTGTAGGCAGCTCCAAAATGTCTGCTGTGAAGCTGGGATAACACATGCCTTTATTTCTGAGTGTGATCTGCCTGCTTGGGCTATTTAGGGTTCTAGGGCAATTAAGAAATAAGTTCAGTTAAAAATGGTTTGAAGCAACTTCCAGCATATTCCAGATCAAAGTTATTTCATTGGTTCAAACACTCATGATGAAATAAAATAGAAAAAAAAAATCTTTGGGGTATTTTTTTCCTTTTTGGAATTTGTGGTCTTGGTGTATAAATCATCTGTATTATTTCGGTATTAAAAGCAAAGGACATTTTAATCATATTTGCTGCCATGCATCATAGACTGCTTTCTTAAACTTGGCAGTATGGGCTGTGAGCTTGGAAGAGCTTGGCCAGATGGGTTTTCAGCACCTTCTGCTTCTGTATTGGTATCTTCAGGGCAATAATCTCTCTTTTGTATGTGGTTGGGATTTTTAATTTACTCACCCTGTTCACTGAAGAATGTGGCCTGAGAAAATTAGGTCTAAAATGGTTCATATACTGAGGGAATTTTTACAGAGGCTGATTGGGTGGGTGGGGACAGGCTCTTCTGCTAAATCTGTGCATTTTTTCAAAATAAGTTTCCAATAAAATTGGATGTGCAAGGAAATGATTTATTGTTGTCCAGCTGTCAAGCAGAAGAAACCCTTGACTCCAGACTGTACAATGCGATTTTTGGAAGACTTTTAAAGCACACTTGTGCTTTCATTGAAGAATTCATGGTTCTGACTTCTTTCTTAGTGTATCTTGGACCATGTTTCCTGTTCTCTGTATTTTTTTTTCCAGATTACTGCGGGAGCAGTGGATCAGAGCCAAATATGAAAGAAAAGAGTTCATCCACAGTGAGAAGCAGGAGCCTTATTCTGCAGGTAATGAAAGACACTTCTGGCTGATAAGTTTTTTGATGTCCAGCATCTTCCATGTTCTTCCTCTCTGTTTATATGTTCTTTATGTTGATTACTGCCCATATCTCATTGAGTAGAAGTAAGTATGGTCTTGTGCACAAGATCCCTCCTTGTCACTATAGGACACGAAATAACACGATGTGGACATGCTGCTCTTTCAAGGTAAAAGAGAGATTTTTAATTTCTGACTCCAACATTTATAGATTTCCAGAAGCGTCACCTCTCCAATGGCACTGGACAAACCAACAGTCCATCAAATTTCTTGTCTTCCAGAAAAGAATGCAAAACAATAAGTTATTTACATAAAGTGTGTGAGAAGGTTCATTACAAGAGTGTAAACATCAGAAGGCTTAGAAAAACTTAAAAAATCAGGGTGACACCTCCTGGCATTCCCTGCATTTGATTTGGAATATTGGGAATTTGGAAACCTGATGGAAACAAATCAGTTATCAAGAGTCTTTCTATTGATTTCCCCAGGAGCAGGTCAGGCCAAGCACCAGTGGCTTTGTTTCTGGAGCAGGGGGTGTGAAGCTGGATTGAAAGCTGGAGATAAAAGGTGTTGTGTTTGTTTCAGAGCTCATTTCAGAGCTCTTTCAGCAGGTGACAGTGGCCTTGCAGGGGCTGGGATAGCAGAGCAGTGGCTTGGGTGATTTTCTTGCAGAAGAGCAGGATTTGAAGAGGAGACACAGAGCTCCACTGTGTTTGTTGTGTGGCTGCACCAGCATGAAAGTGCATGAAATTAGCTGGGTATTTCTTTGCTATATGTAAGTGGCATTTAATTTATTCTGCATTTTAAATAGTTGACACCAGCTATGTGCTTGGATGGCTCTGGGATAATTTTATTAGCAAAGACCACGTTACAGATTAAAGGTTAAAATATTATTTTCATGATGCTTTTCAAGACTGATAATATGCAGGTAGCTCCAGCAGTTTGCTGTTATGAAAACCACAATTAAATTCTGATCTCATATATTCTCAATTTATGTTTTGAGCATTTCAGCTCTGCTGTATTGTGTACATGAGGCACACAGTGTGTGGGGAGTATCCATATTCACAGAGAGTACATTAGGTGCATTTTTATTTTAGATTTTTATAAAAGCTGTCTGCTGGAGTCGGATGTGTTCTATTAGCAATAAATAGTTTGAATGTATCTGCCAATGTGGGTATAATACCCACCCAAGAATAATGTTTCCAATTTCTACTGTGCAACTTCTGGATATAAAAGCTGGGATTCAACCAAGTACTTGAGGAAAATGAATAATTTTAAGCACATGATGAGTCCTTTTGACTCTGAGAAGAGTGTGTACCTGGTTAAAGTGAAGTAGGTGCTTCAGTGCTGTGTGGGAAGAAGGGCAGTGTGTTCTGAGCTCTCTGAAAGATATTATAAGAAGAATTCAAAGGGGAGTTTATTTTAGCACTGTATTTTGTAGGTGTTCTTCAGTAATGTGGCTGCATAATATTTAACTGCATGCTGAAGTGATGGGGTTTTCTCACCTCTCTTTGAAGTTCAAAAGCCATTAAATACAGAATAGAAGAGAAGAGGGTGAGCCATTTTCAGTGAGCAGTGCTCTGGGGAAGAGGAGGGGAAGAGAAGCAGGCTGGTGGGCATCATGGAAGTGATTTTAGGTTGTGAAGTGTCTCTGAGAATGGCACTGTCTCCAAAACCCAGCACAGGAGCCACACAAATGACCTGGAATGCCATTTGTTGGTTGTCCTGGACTGTAAATTCCAAGGGGAGCTTTGGCCAGGTGGCTCCTCCTTAGGGGGACCAGGTTGATGTTACAGGAGATGCACACACCAAACACTCCCTTCTGCTGCACCATCAGAACCCCCAGGGGTGGCTGCCCCCCTGCCCTCCACCCTGTGCCAAAAAATGCTCCTTCTCCAGCCTGTCCTGCAAACCAGCTGCTGATGCAGTTTTCAGCTCTCAGGCTGGGACCTGGATGTTTCCTGGGGTCGTGTCCTGAGAAGAGAGCCCAGGGAAAACCCTGTGTCCTGTGGGAAGGCAGCACTCTGAATGTCACACTCTGAATGTCACACCATCATTCAGGCTTAAAGATCATGGAGTCCAGCATTGGCTCAGCACTGCCAAGGCCATGTCCCCAGCAGAAATGTTCCTGGGTGGGTGTGTTGGACAGTTCCTGTCCCATTCCAGTGCCATGGGGCTGCTCTGTCCCTGTGCTGCTCACACTGCTGGGTCTCCTGTGCCTGCCCCTGCCAGGCTCAGCACAGCTGGGGATGGCACAGGGGCTGAGCTGCTGCTTTTCCCACTGACCTGAACTGTCTGTGAGCAAACCACGGTGCCACCAACACCAGGGTGTCCTCCTGCCCACCCCACATCCAGCTGTGTCTCACTGAGGTGTACTTCTATCTCTGTTCCTTCCTAATGATGCCTCAAACCATTTTTCCTCACCCTCCTGAATTCCCTGGAGCAGTGTCAGGTTACCAGTTTCTAAGCATGAAACATTTTGTTGCTAATAGAAATGTCAGTATCCATTTTCTCATGTTTGCTGGAAGATTTAATTCCATTTTCCAGTCCCAGGGGCTATTTTGCATTCTGATGTTTGTTCAATAATTGCATGAAAAATAAGAAAATGCTATATTGGAATAGTTTTGAGCAACATCCTTTTCCAGGCAGCCTGATGGAACCCCTGGTCAGAAATTCAGTGTCTTTCAGAACATCCTTTGGGGAGAGACTGTCTGGAGCCTGTAGATGCCAGGCAGAAGCTCTCACAGCATTTCTCCTGCCAGACTCAGGAGAAATGAGCCTTGGGACAGGAGTGTCAGATGTGCAGGTCAGGGCTGAGAGACTCGTGCAGGGAAGCCTGGCAGGAGGATGCAGCAAACTGGGGAGGGGGTGAATCAGAGGAGTGTGGGATGCAAAGGCAGCAGCTGCCCCCAAAGGTCTGGCATATCTCCCAAACTGCTGGGAAACCTCTGCCTCAGGGGCTGCAGAGTGATGCCAGGTAGCAGGATCAGAACTGGGAAACAAAGACACTTCCCATGTGCAGAAATCCCCAGTGTGGGCAGTGCTGAGCTTTGAAACCAGCTCTTGAGCCTGGCTGTGGATCCATGGGTGCTGGTTGAGTCCCCAGTGAGATCTCCCCTCCTGGGGATGTGCACTCACAGCCACTCACCCTCGGTGGGAGATTCTCGGGGTTTCTGTGGTCAAGGTGACCCCAAGGTGTTGGAAATTCTCTTTTTCCCAGGCTGATACTGAAGAAGGAGTCAGGATTGCTCAGCTGTGGTTTTCAAGGTTGTTTATTCTCTGTTATCTATAACATTGTTTTTCTGACCTGCTGAGGTCTGTCCAGCAAGTTGGTCCATGGCACACTGACTGCCTCAGAGGTAGTGTGATCTTTTTATACTAAAAACTACATGTACTTTACTTACAATAATTTTCCAATACCTATCACCTATGTTAGACACTGAGCTTCTACTCTAAACCAATCCAAAAGTGCCACCATCACCCAGAAGACGGAGGCTAGGAAGAAGAAAGAAGAAGGACAAGGCACGCCCAAATCCCTTCATCTTGGCTTCTGAACCCCCATTCTAAAAACCCTAAAATTCTATTTTTCTACCTTGTGACAAACTAACTATCATTCTACTTAAACTCTCGTGGCTTGTGAATCCTCATATAAAGCTGGTCATTGTTTCCATGGGTTAAAATCAAAGGCACAGGTGTCTTTGACTCCGTGCTAAGGTCTCTGAGTCCCCTGGCAGGGACTCGAGCCATCCAGGGCAGCCAGAGGGATGTCCTGGCTTCTGACAGGAGATCACAGTGGAAACTCCTAAAAGGGAGATTTAGAGTTCCTTGCTCCCCTAGGAAACCTTGGAGCACAAGCCCTTTCAGCTCCTCTGCCCCATTACTGTTTCAGACTGATGGTTCTGTTGTTAATGAGAATATCAGCACCATTGACTGCAGAGCTCAGATGGTGCAGTGAGATCAGTAAAACTGTGATTAAATGTTTCAGTGATCCACTATTGATTCCCAGAGACATCCTCTTATACATTTGAGCTCTTCATTCAGCTGTAGTATGAGCTAAATAATTTGTTTGCCCTAGCCAGACTTCATGAAACAAAACATTATTTACACCCCAGCAATCCTAATTAACACCATGGCCACATCCCTTTCTCTAGCAGTACATTTCTTGTACAACAGCTCAGAATGATGCCAGTCTTGAGACTCTCACATTAATGTGGTTCAGGTTGGCTTTATCCCTTCTGGTAAATGAACTGGCAAAATTACTGTCAGTCTCCAGCTAATTGTCCCTCCTAAAGGAGTTTAATGGGGCATGGGTGCTGAATTCTCCTGGAAACAGGGGACAGTTGTAATTGCCATCAAAGTCTGGATCTGTATCTCAAGGCTATTGTAAGGTTTGATAAATTTTAAAAATATTTTGATCAGTTTTAAAAAGCTTGGTTGTTTTCCACTGCTGTTGATAGATGGCAGTTATGGCAGTGCTTCCAAGAGGATCTGCTGGAAGTGAGTTCAGTTGGGTGCTCTTGATTTCCCTTAATCAAAGGGATTTATTTTAACCAAGGGAGGGGTGGAGGAAGCAAAAGAGAATGATATTTGCAGGGCTGGAGCACTGTGATGATAAAAATTGGTCAAGGTGAAGCTGCTCTGATGCATCTCAGGCTGCAGATGAGAGAATGGGAATGTGGCTGAGAACAGAAGGGAATTGTTTTGCCCTTTGAGCTTTGACTGCTTTCATTCATTGGTCTTGGGAAGCTGGGGCTCCTCAGCTGATAAAAACTGTCACAGGTCCCATGGAAGTGTTGGAGGAGTCCAGATTTGCACCAGGTGAAGGTTTAAACCCTGTCCTTTGGGGTGGAAGTTGGAGGACTGGGATTATTTGACTGATTATTTTTATCCACAGATGGGTGAGATGACCTCTTGGGTTGCAGAGTAAAATAATGTGGTGCTACTGCAACCTGAGGTGGCCTGTGAGCTTCCACTGGAGCTGCTGAGAAAGCTGGAACATACAGGCAAACCTTTGGGCATATTAGCAAAGCCAGTGATGCTTTAGGCTCTGTTGGATTGCATTCCTGTATTTGTAGTGCTGTGGGATGGATCATGTTGTCACTATTCAGGTGAGCTGGGGTTTATTCAGGTAGCATTTCTCTGGAGGTGCCTATTTGCTTGTACCATCTTCTGTCAGCACCCTTAGGATTACTTGGCTTCTGTGTTGTTTCCTATTTGTCTGCAAATATGATGGCAAAATAAATTATGAGACATAAAAGAACACCCTAAAATAGTAAAATCTGTTAATGTGCACTTTCCATTCCATGAGGCTCTTGCATAATTTGGGCAGCAGTTTGAATTAATTTTCCCCTGCACTCACACAGTTGGAAGGAGCTCTGACTGCAAAGCACTGGAGAAAACACAGGGGACACAAAAATGTCCTTCCCCAGTGTGAGGAACAGACCCTTATTAGCTCAGTGTGACCTGCAGTGATGTAATGCAGTTTATTTTGGGCCTCATCAGACAAAACAGTGAGCAGTGTTGCAGTTCAAATCCAATTATTTTAACTGACAGACCTGATCCTCTGCTGTCTCTTACCCCATTTCCTCCAGCTACTGAGGAGCTGTGGGTGTCAGAGCCACGCCAGCTCTGCTCTGGATTTTTTCACAGCCTCAGAAGGAAATTACAGGGCTGAGCAGCACCCAGGGAGCAAACCAGTGCTAATGGCAGCTTCACAGGACACGGGGTTTTCTGCACATCAGACAGCCCAAAGCACTGAGCAAAGAAATAAAACATCAGCCTGAGGGCTGCTGGTGGCCTTTGCTGAGCCCTGAACACTCGTGGTGTTTCAGGAGCTGCTGCTGCAGGAGGGGTGTGAAGCCACAGGAGAACCATCCCCTCCCTTTGCTCTGCAAACAAACAAACTTTGCAGTGGAGCCCAGGGTGGAGCTGGGCTGGGGACAGGAGGGGTGGGGACGCTGTGGGGGTGGGAGGATGGATGGATGGATGGATGGATGGATGGATGGATGGATGGATGGATGGATGGATGGATGGATGGATGGATGGATGGATGGATGGATGGGGACAGGAAAGGTCTTCTCACCTAGGGGTGCTTGCAAGAAGGTGAGAGTAGAGAGGGCTGCAGGCTCAGGGGAGCAGTCTGTGCCGTGTGCAGGTTTTTAGTGCTGCACAGATGGAGCTGTGGTGGGAAATGTGCTGCCCCACAGTGGTGTTTGTGTTTTCCCCAGGTGCTGTCACATACACAGGCTTACCTGTGCCAGGGAATCACTGCCCTGGGCTTGGTGCAGCTCCTGTGCTGCAGGGAAGGACAGTTGGACCAGGAAGAAAAGGGTGCTGGTGAGAAGGTTTAAAGAAATTACAAAGTCCCCATTCAGGGCACTGTAGCAGTGTGAGGGCTGTGGCAGAGTGTTCCCAGATTTGGGCTCCCATGAGAGGTGCAAGAGAGACAAAGGTGGGTTGTGTTGTTGGGGTTTTTTTCCTATTGCTTGTGCTGGTTTATGCTGTCTGGAAGTCTTTATGTGGAACACTGCTCCATCCCACTGGACCTGCTCTGTGGTCAGAGCATCACCCCTGTGGAGTGAATTGAAAAGGGTGAGACAGAGCTGATGTGTGAAACCAGCTTCTTGTAAGTGGGGAGAAGTGCTGTAAGTCCTTCCTGTAGCATCCTTTAGCTGCTGACAAGACACTGGACCTGCATCTTAAATAAGAGAGTTAAACCAAACCCCTGTGGCTGAGTGGTTGTCAGCTAATCAAGAGCTGCTTTTCGCACTGGGAAGGGTTTGAGCCAGCTCATGTGTGTGGTCAGGATGGTAGCCAGCTGCCATCTCAGCTTCTCTCATGCAGACCAGCAGGAAGATTTAGTTCACTGTTGTTTTTTCCCCTAGTGCAGCCCACATCCTTGGCTGATGTTCCTCTTTATATTCCCACCAGCTCCAGGGCAGCTCTGCTGGCTTTTCCCAGGTGAGCGGGGTCAGGGTGATGCTGAGCTGAGCCCTGCACAAACACAGAGCAGGATGGGGGTAAGGTGAGAGCAGGAGGGGCCAGCCCCTCACACAAGAGAGGCAGTGCCCCACCACTGGGGTGGTTCTGGGGATGAGGATGGTTTTTTAAATTACCCCATTGCTTTATAAGCAAGAGAGAGAGAGAGAGGAATGTTCAGCAGCTACAGGAGCCACATCTGGCTGAAATTATCCAAGATGCTGAGAAGCCAGAGGGAGAGATGGATGAGCAATGCTCACAGAAGCCTTGGTTCCTTAGGAAACAGAGCTCACAGGAGCAGTAAGAGAAACCACGAGATAAGAGCAGCCATGTGGGGGGTTATCAGCAGCATCTCCCTGGGCTTTGTGCAGGCGCTGTGCGCTATAGGAGAGGGCAGTGGTGCAGAGCAAGGTCACCTGCCTGGGTGCCCTGGGGTCTGCAGGAGCATCCCAGTGCCTTCCAGGGCTGGGTGGCATTGCCTGGTTTGGGGTTGGTGTGTGTGAAGCAATCCTCCATCATTTCCATGCTGTGCTGCCATGGTCAGGGCGAGTGTCCCTGGCCATGGTGCAGCGCAGGGCTGTGCCTCCTCTCTGACCTGACAAGGTACAGAAATACTTCAGCATCATTTTGTGGGTTTTTTCTTAAACCTTTTCTCCCTTCCCCCAGTTCCTTATGAGCTTACAACATCTCCTTGTGCTAAAAAAAGCCTTTGGGGTGGGAGTGAAGCTGTGGCTCTGACCGCCCCTTGTTCAGGGCTGCGGCACCAGCCCAGGGCAGCCCCCGCCAGTGTCCAGGTGTCTGGTTGTCCAGGTGTCTGGGTGTCCAAGTGTCTGGGTGTCCCAGTGTCTGGGTGTCCCAGTGTCCAGATGTCCAAGACTGGAGCAGCTCCACCAGCTCGTGTCACTGATGTTGCAATGGCAGCTCAGAGTGGTTTGTAAATGGGCCACGGGTCCTCTGCTAAACAAAACCAGTTTCTAATCCTCACTGTCTGCTTGGAGTTTGGGGCAGTGCTGAAATCTCTGCAGGGATTGTGATGTTTGTGTCCCTGTACCCAAACCTGGTGTTTGGGGCAGTGCTGGAGTCTCTGCAGGGATTGTGATGTTTGTGTCCCTGTACCCAAACCCAAACCTGGTGTTTGGGGCAGTGCTGAAATCTCTGCAGGGATTGTGATGTTTGTGTCCCTGTACCCAAACCCAAACCTGGTGTTTGGGGCAGTGCTGGAGTCTCTGCAGGGATTGTGATGTTTGTGTTCCTGTACCCAAATCCAAGCCCTGGCCCTGGAGGTATTTCTGCTGAGGGCAGTGAGGTTTGAAATGTCACTGTATAAACACCAGGTCACGTTGGGCTCTGAACACCACAGTAAAAGCTTTAGTGCCACATAATGCTGTGAATTTATAAATGGCCCTGAATGCCTTGGCTGTGTTAGGTGTCTTTAAAGTGAATTATATTGTGCATATAAAGAGTTTATTTTCCCCTCATTCTGCTTTTTTGCTGGAATATTTCCTGTAATGCCAGTGACTTGTCTCCTGATTTACACCATATATAGAAATGTAGAAAAAGCCTAATTATAATTGGCTCTTCTAACATTTTGTGAGTTGAACTTCTGAAAATACTGGCTGCATCTTGATCCAAAGGTCTGAGTTTTTCAGAAGTTTCTGTGAGTGTAAATCTCTATTTGACCTCAATGCAGATGTGACTGATGGGCAAACAGCTGTCAAAAGCTTTAGCCAGCCTTGATCTTACTCTGTAGAGAGGAATTTTCAATATAGAGAAATAAGTTAATTTATTTCTACTTAATAACCTCCAAAAGAAGTTGCTGCTTGGCTCTGACTGCTTTTTAATGTCACTGTTATCTGATGCTAGTTATAAAATGGATTAAATTCTCTTCTGGTGCTTGAAAGGCTCAAGCATTAGAGCAGGGCTTTGAGAGAAGCTCCATCATTTTCTGCTCTGCCCCTCACTGATGGGAAGCTCTTGTTTTTGTGGCTCAGGGCAGCAGCGTGCATCAGGAAGATGCGGCTGTCACAGGATCTGTGGAGCATCCCTCCCTGTGGGATGCTTTTTTGTGCTGTCTTAGCCTCTCTTGCCAATCCCTGCAAGAAGATGCCTCATAGACCTAGAGATGGAAATAAAAAAGTAATAGCAGCATGGTTAAAAAGCAGCAAAAATCCGATATTATGTTGAGAATTCATGTTGGCTTTTGCAAAGCAGAGGTGTGGGCATGGAGGGGGAGATGCTTTGTGGTAGGGAGTCCTGGCACCAGTTCCCTGCAGGGCATGTTGGTGCTTGGTGTGCTAGGATTGCATCAGTGGTGCCTGCTGTTAAATCACCATTGCCAGTAAATTCCCAGCAACTGATTCCAGTGTTTGGCCGAACCAAAGCACCAGGTTTGGCTCTCTCTGGATTTCAGCAAAACCCTGTCCCAAATCTCTGCCCTCAGTCCTGCCCTTGTCTGTAAGGCCTTGGCTGCAGGGTCCCAAAGTCTGGCTGCATTTTCCCTCCTCCCAGCTGGCACCAGGAGCAGCTCCTCTGCTTGGCAGGGGCACCCAGGGCAGCTGGAGGTGGGGCTGATCTCTGCACAGGCTGATCTGGGGCTGAATGAGCAGCACAAGGAGGCTGCACCTCTGGCGTGGAGCTCTGCCCTGTCTCAGTGCCCCAGAGAATGCAGGGATTTGGCATCACAGCCAGGCAGGGATTGTATCAGGGAATTTGGCTTCTTGGCTGGGTTTTGCAGCCTGCTGTGAGCTTGGTGCTGGGCAGGTTCTGCTGATGCTTCTCCTTGTGGTCGCAGGAGCAGTGGGGAGCATGGCAGGGAGGGATGCAGGATGTCAGGCTAAGTGGCAGCAGGGCTCTGGTCCTCTCCAGAAAAGATGCAGCCTCCACTATTGGCTTTTTAAAGGAACATTTTAGCATTTCAAGGATGCTCAAGAGCATTTTGGGTTTTGTTTTGCTCTGAGTGCTGTACAGATGCCCCCAAAAGCAGCCCCTGTCCAGGGGTTTCCATCAGAGGGCTGGGGCTGGGAGTGCCTGGTGGGAATTGCAAACCCTGCAGTTGTCCCAGCCCAGCCCAAGGTCACTGGAGGCTGCTGTGCTCTTGTCAGGAGTGGGTTAAAGCACGAGCATCCCTCCAGGGAGCAACCTTGCCTGGCACAGAGACCTCCTCTGCTGCTGCCCAGCCACAGAGCAGCTTCTGTTCTCCAGCCCTGACATCAGCCCTGGCCGGGATGTGAGTCACGCTGGGAGCCAGGCTCAGGGAGCTGCTCCCCCTCCCCACACCCCCTCAGGGAGGTGGAGACCCCTGGGTGGGTCTGAGCCCCCCTGGGTAGGTCTGAGCTGTCCTGGGTGGGTCTGAGCCCCTCTTGGGTGAATCTCAGCCCCTCTGGGTGGGTCTGAGCCCCCCTGCTCCCCCCTCACCTGTGCAGCACCTGGTGTGTGTCAGGTGTGACCTTGGCAGCCCCAGGAGCAGGGCAGGACCCCAGTGGGGCTCTGTGAAGTCTGGCATCCCTGCCTTGGTACTTGTGCTGTGGGTTTTGGGTACAAAAAAGGGGAATTAAGGCCTGATTTGTTTTTGGTTTTTTTCCAAAACCTTTTATCTAATAGAGAGGAAGAGTTTACGATGAAAGGCTCTGGAGAGAGATTGAAATGGTTGAAGGAGGAAAGTTTGCAGGGCAGAATGTTCAGCTGAAGCAGATGGGACCCCACTGCTGATGCTCAGTCTCCTTTTCATGTCTTCCCAATGTAATCCTTTATGCATTTAACATTACACAACTCCATGTCAGGACTTGCTCCAAGAAACCTTTCCCCATCCTCTCCTTGGGGGTTTTAGGGAAATGCAGTCATTGCTTTAAAACAAATGACTGCTTCTTCTTCTGCCTTGGTGTGCCCTGGCACTGCTGCCATGGGAAGTGGATGGGGGGAGATGCTTTGCAGGTCACTTCTGCTCTCTGCAGCCTCACCCAGAGCAAAGCAAAAACTCACACAGTGAGTGAACAAACATTGAACCAAATTGCCTTGGAAGGAAATGGATCCATTTCAAAAAATCCACTCAAGAAACCAGGAGCAGATCTAAGCCCCAGTCAGACTGGCAGCACCCTCTGCAGCATTCCTGTGGGTTTGGGAAGGGCTCTCCTGCCTGTGGTGGGTCCCAGCCTTGCTCCCTGTCAGCAAATTCACAATACAAATGGTGTAAATATCAAATAGGACTTTGCTGCAGTACAGACAAGGCACAGGGCTGTTTAACAAACTGGACTCAGGAGGAGGATGCAGGGGCAGATGACAGCATGGTTTGTCTCACCATTATTTTTTCCCGTGCAAGGGAGCAGGGCTGTGGCAGGGACTTGCTCCCATGCCAGGATGTGCTGACATTTCCACAGGACTGGCATCATATGACCAGGAGCTGGAGAAGCCTTTCAGTGCCTTTCAGGACCGTTTGGAAGTGCTGATTCAGAGGTGGTGCAGACCCCTCTGAAGGAGCAGTGCCGCCTCCCGGGGCTCTGTGGAAATCAAGGGAAGAGGCTGCACCACTTCCCAGCCTTGATGAGGATACAAAGTCGCCACCAAAAGGCAAAGGAGAGGGCTCCACATGCAAAAGCTTGTCTTTTAGAGTTAAATTTGGTGCATTTTTATTTTTTTCTATCTCTCTGAGCTATGGCAAGAGGCCAGCGACTGCTGTTATGCTTTCCAGGAAATCCATGAACATTGCAGTGACAAAGTGATGGGGCGGTGATGGATCTTACAGATAGCTGCTGTAGGAAGAAAAACATCTAGCAAAGAGAAAAGCTCTGATGTCTTCAACTCCCCTAAAGCAGAAAAGCATTTAGGCAGCCAAAAATTGCAGGTGAGAACCTGTGGGTCTGAACTTAGGGGAGGAGGAGCAGCCGGCCCTGGGAGGGGGGAGAGCACCGCTGCGAGCTGAAGCTGGATGCTCACAGCTGGTTTGGGATCCAGCTGTGATTTTAACAGCTGGTTCTGTCAAGCTGCCTTCAGCATAGCTCTGATCCAAGCTTCTATAATTAGCCAAGGAGCAGCAGCTCTCGTGCAAGAGGCGAGGCAGCAGCGACGCTCGATGCAGGGGAAGCAGAGCAGAGTGGGTGTGAGCCTTGCTGAAAGGTGTAAGGGCTGCCCCATGAAATTTTAAATAGCTGGGCATTGGTCTTTTTTTTTTTTTTTTGTTCTCCATCTAAGGGTTTTGTGCAAAACGTTTTGTTAGGGGTTTTTTTCCCCTCTCTCAAAAAAGCACACCTAAGAAATGTTGTTTCGTTTTGTGTCATCCTGTAACAGAAATATTTACATTTATCAGCTCAAATCAAAAGCATTGAATTTGTGGTCAGCCTGAGGTTGGTTGAATTTGCTGAACTAGTGCAGTTTCTGGTGGATGAGGTGGTCTGAGCCCCTCTAGGCTGTGGCAGCTGAATGTGCTGCCTGTGTTTTGGGCTGTGCTCTGGATGCTCCCTGGGGATGCCCTGAGTGGTTCCCAGGAGAGCCTGTCCAGCTGGTGAGGACAGACTATAAGATCAATAAATGTGTGAAACACCCCAATATAATTATCATGACTCACTCCTGTCCTTGAGTTTTCCCTGTTTGAGGTCAACCAGCTTGAATTAGTGTATTTTGATATTGCTCAGGCTGCCTATTCCTGTAACCTTGAGTTTTTGCAGTCAATAAATAGACCTATGCCAACTGGAGACAGCTGAAGAGAAGTACAGGGCTTTGTTCTCCATGTCTTGGATGATAAACATTTAAGGAAAGAATAGGAGAGTCATCCCTTTGTATTTTATGTGCTTTATGAGGGTAGTTCTTGGTGCTCCAGGTCTGGTGTTTCTCAGTGATTTTACACTGTGCACATTTCACATTCCCTGAGTAATGACACAGGACCAAAAAGCTGGGGCATCTTTCTTCCACTAATGAGAAGGGAGCGACCAGGAAGCAATGGGATAACAAAGAACATAGGGAAGGCTGTTTTCATGGCAACTCGTGGTAGCTTAATTCAATTTCTGCTACAGAAAGATCTGTTTTACTCTGGAGACCTGGGCAGGGCTGGGCAGTTTCTGTCTCTCACCAGATAAAGAACATTCTCCAGGGTGAGGTCATGTCTTTTTCTGGAGTTTGCCAGAGATGCAGCAGAGTTAGATCAGCCTCAGCTCCGAACCAGAGCATTTGGTTCTTCCTTGCCAACTCCAGCCCACACTCACCTGCATTTTCCCCTATAGTGAATTCACCCGAGTTTTCACCTTGAAATCCCTGGTGCAGCAGTGGAGGACTTGTCCACAGCCCACTTCTGGGATGCTTACACTGAAAATGGGACAGGGAGGTGTCTCCCCAGCTAAATGGGACTGGTCTTACAAATGCTGCTGCTGCTGAGGTGCAGACACAGCAGCCGCCTCCAGTTTCATAACCAGGGCAGCCCCTGAGGGACACAGGCATGGCAGTAACAAACAGCATATCCCCAAAATACCTAAAAGACAATGAGGCTGCTCAGCAGGGAGTGAATTTCAAGCTTTCATGCATTGCAGAGGGTGGAAGAAAATTTTAGCCTAGCTAAGTCAATGGGAATTTTGGTCGATGATTTATTGGGACAGAATTTAGCCTTGATTTATATAATTCCAGGAGTTCATTAAGTGGGATTATGCTGCTCCAGGGAATGGGAGGTGATAGTTCTGGAAAAATCAAAGTGTGCAAATGTCCTTGTGCAACCTGGAGGTTGTGGCTGTGCTGCCAAATGCTCCTTCCTTGATAGCACAGCTGCCAGAGCATCGTGTACCAGCTGATTTCTGGGACAGCTGCAACACCAGCAGCCAGGGCAGAAACGAGTCCTAAATTAAAAAATTCTGCTTTCCTGTATGAAGTTTTGACTGTAAATGCATTGAACACTCAATAAAAGACATTCAGGAGCCAACAGCAGCACTGCAGCAGATCTGCTTGAAGCCATTTGGTTTTCTGTTCAAAGCAGAAAAAGAGGAGTGCTAGGTGTGAGAATGGCTTTCCATGATTTGTGACTGTATGGAAGTGCTGCCTGTGTGGGGGAATGCTTTATTCCAGGATGCCCCAGAACACAGAGTCCTAAACTCATCTAAAGTCTGTGGTGAACTTCTCTGCTGACTCCTCTCCAGCTCTGTTGGGGCTTTAAATTAATCTCATCCTTGCTTGCATTGATCTGTGTGAGCAGCTGCCTAGGCTGAGCTTTTATTTATTGGTGTGGGGAACAGATCCATCAAAAGCTCTTCAGGCTCAGAGACTATTTTAGCCTGATGCCCTAGGTGTGGTTTGAGGATGCCTGTGTGAAATCCAGACCTTCAGGTGGCTCCTGGTGCTCTGGAGGTGTTTGGAGCAGCTGCAGGTTGGTGAATCCCAATCCCAGGTTGGTGCATGGGGAGGGTGTCAAGGTTCCTTGCCCTCGTTCAGTCTCACCTCCTGGCTTTCTGCATGTGGGTTCTCCCTTGCCTTGCAGAGGTGCAGGCAGGACCAGCTCTGTGTGGGCATCCCGGGGGATGATGGTGTGGGATGGTGGCAGAGCTCCTCCAGGTGTGGGGAGGGAAGGCTGCAGGACATCTGAGTGAGCTGAACTCACAGTGGCTGCAGCGAGGCTTTTTTGGAGTGTTTATGTCTCACCCAAGGAGGATCCTTGCCCTGTGGTTGGGAGTGGTTTGGTTCTCAGAACTGAGCTCCTGAGGTGAACTGCTGCAGGATTATTGGGACTTAGTGCCACATGCCTGCCCTTACACCCAGCTTTGCAGCTGGATCAGGCTTTGAGTGCACTCACTGCTGCTAAACGGGCTGAGCATCACACAGGGAGCCTCCCACCTTTCATCTGCCTTTTATTATGAAAGACTGGCTGCAAAAGAGCAAAACCTGAAGGTTATTTACCTGTAACAGGATTTTTTTTTCTCCAAGCAAGCTCCCAGGTGGGTGTTGCAGGGATGCCACTCGAAGAGGAAGCATTTGATTTCCAAGTAAAATTAGATTCCACATTCAATTCTCAGCAATGTAAGTGCAAGGCTTCCAGTAAAGACATTTTCTGTAGCATGGGGTTGTAACATCTCCCAGCAGATACAATCAAATTGTGCTTGCAGCAGGCAGCTGTGGCCTTATCTTTAATATGTAAACACTTGCTCAATAATTAAGTTACCACGGAAGTTGTACTGTATCGATGGTCAATTATAAGATAAACTGATAAAAGGGAGGATGTGGCTGTCTTCTGTATTAAACCTGATATGCCTGCAGCAGTCAGGTGAAGACTTGGGAATTGTATAATTTGCGTTTTCTCCTCATACTTGTTCCCACACAGCATTTTCAGAGGAGGTGAGTGCTCACTGGGAGATCAATATCACTCTACCAAAAGAAGATTTTTCTCTGATGAGTGTCCTTTGCACCACCTCACCCTGCAGTGGCTGCCACCCCCTGCTGCCCTGATTTCCCATTTTTTACTGCACTGATGGCTTCCCAAGCTCTGCAGAGGCTCCTGTGTGTCCTGTTCCTGCTGCACTCAGTGGCACCAGGGGCAAGGTGATCCCACCTGAGATCCCTCCCAGGAGGATGAATGGCTGTGCTAATGTCTTTGTCACCTGAGAGCTGCTCCGTGGGGAATCCAACATGTGATTAAAGAAACCAGTTAAAAACAGCTTAGGAAGCTGGATTAGGTACATGATCTCTTATTGTGGCTCCTTTCAGCTGACAACCCGCTGAAAGAAGGGGGGTCTGGATTACATGGAGAAACATCAGACTTGACAAGAGTGTTTTCTGACTGTTCGGCTTAGTGGTGTCATGCACAATTTTAATCTGATTTAAATAGTAGCAAACATCACAGGCTTAATGGATTTCAGCTTTATTATAGGGGCTTTGCTTAGGAGCAATTTGGATTTTCAGCTGTGAGCCGCCAGTGCAAGTGTACTCACAATTAAGTGGGGCTGGAAGCCCGGGCATGCACCTTGCATTTAAATGCCCCATGCCTGTGTGGGGGCACAGACCTGTCTTCTTTCTGTCAGCCTGAGGATCTGGATGTGTAGTTGAGCTCAGCCCTGTGATCTTTCCACAGAGATGATGCATTTGACTCCATTTTCCACACTGGTCCCAGCAGCTGGGGAGCACCTTTTGCCATTACAAAATCAAGATGACAATATCTTCTTGTAGTGATCTGGAGAATTGGTTTTCCATGCTTGGCTTCAGCCTTGGAGTTGTTCCTCACGTGATATAAAATGATCTCTGTCCTCTGCTTTAGGTGTCATGGGTTGTTCTTGACCTTCCCATGGTGAGGCTTTGTCTGGTCTCTGCTGGGCCAGTTTGGGGTGATTTGTCTGGAGGAAAAAGTCCCTGAGGACACTGACACCTGCATTTCTATAGAAATGTGCTCTTGCCTCCACACTGAGTCTTTTGGGTTGGTTTTTTTTTTTTTTTTTTTTTTTTTTTTACATTGTGGGATAAGATGCTGTGGAAGAAATCAATATTGAAGGTGGTTTTGTACAACAGTGTTGGCTTTGCTCAGAGGACTGGATCTGGCTATCAGAGGCAAGTTACCATTTCAGGACCTGTTGGTCACTGAGGTCTGGTCAACTGCTTGGTGCTCTGGGCCCTGCATGAGCAGAAGAAGTAGGAAAAAGGGAACATCAGCCATTGCAAGTTCTCCTTTTCTCAGTAGAGAGAAGTGTGTGTTCCTAGTCCCTTTCTGTGCCACCTCACACCACCGACCCGAGGCTCCATCTCCTTCCAGCTCTGAGCTGAGCATTGGTGAGGATGTTTTCCCTCAGAAGGCCAAGGAGATGTCTCTACAACATTACCTGAATCATCCACTAAATCCTGGCTTTCTGTCTGCTTTAGCCATTCAAGCACTAATTGCCTTTGATTAAGTCAATCGTTTGCAGAGTGAGTGGGTTAATTGGGTATTGTGGAAGCAATCAATCTCATCAGCTGCTTGCATCCATAGCTGAAGTGACAATGCAGTGGGACAATAATTGTTTTATGAGCTCCTGGAAGGCAGCAGAAGCAGACTGGATGACAACATGAAACCCTTCTCTGCGAAATGGCCTTTAGGAAAGGTAATTTGGATGCTAAGTACTCATTAGGAGAGGACTGATTGATTAGGAGCTGGGAAATGTTGTGCCTCTAACACGTGTGTGCACAAGAAAATGGTGTGGGTGTCAGGGTGCTGCACTTGGGAGTTCCTGGGCTCTTTGGCCTGGCTGGATGAGCTGTGAGGAGGATGTGGTGCCCTAAATGGGGAGAAAACGTTGTCTTGAGGGAGGTGAAGGGAGATCATTCCCTTCTCAGCCCGTGAGCTGGACATGCCATCACCCACCCTGCCTTAGGTGCACCAAGCACTGACCTCACAGGGGTCCTGGGGGCTGGAGGATCACTGAGCCTCATTTTCTGCTTGCTGAGGCTGTAATTTCCAAAGAACTGAACGGGGCAGGGCAGCAGCAGCTCCTGGTGGCTCCTGACCTGGTCAGTGCAGGAGGGGGAGGATTTCCATCTCAGCATCAGGTGCCTGCTGCCATGGGGATGCTGAGACACCTCCAGCATGGCTGTACCTGCACTGCTCAGGGTAGGACCTGCAGGAAATGGATTATCCAAAGATGGCTGCAGAATTATTACAGGGAACTTCTGAGCTCCTCAAACAGGCAAAAAAATCAGGCAAAAAAAAGCAATCTGCTGGTGCTGTGCAGCAGAGCAGGGTGAAAGCTCTGAGGGATTTGAGGACCTGGACCCTGATTGCATCTGGGGGATTGGGGCAAAGAGTGATGTTTTCATTCCATGAGCAAACTTAATATTCCTTGGTTTATGACTTTTATTGGAATGCAAATTTTCAAAGTATGCAAGTTGAATTCATTGAAATGTCTTGCTTTGATGGTGGCTGAGTGCTGCAGGAAGAAATGTTACAACCTAGAGCAGTCAAACCAAACCATCTACACTGGCATGGCTAAACAAGTTGTTTTTTGCAACCCTATTCAAAGTCCAGTCTGTAAGGAAAATACAGAATATGCCACCTTCTCCATCCAACCCTCTCACTGTGGGCAGCAGGGTTTATTTCAGAGGAATATCCTTCAGACTCTTTGTTTAAAAAGGAGGTTGTGACATGGGGCCAGAGGTGATGTGTGATGTCAGGGATTCCACACTCAGCTGCTCCAGAGAATTATGCAGCTCCTTAACCTCTCAGAAAAGGTGGGCACACGTGTCCAGTGAGTGCCTGTCCCCTGTGCTGCCCTAATTAACACCTCACCGTGCTAATGGAGCAGAGAGCTCAGCTCTGACACTCAGAGGACTGGCCATGCACACCCTGCAATTTTAGCAGCAGAGGGAGGGAGCTGGATTTGAATCTTCTCCAAAGCTCTGAATCAGGGTCAATGCACTTTAGCTGCTGAGAGGAAGGAAGAAGGCCTTCTGTAGGAGGAGGTGCCCTGCCTGAACTCCAGGAAAATGTGATTCTCTTGGATTACATGCACAAGTACATTTTTTTTTCCCTCTTATTCAGCCCCCCATGCTTTTTCTTGCAGTGAGACAAGACACAGTGCTGCATTTGTGTGGTGTTGGATACACTCAGACCTGGTTTTACCACAGCCCTAGAAGCATCATGGAAACAAGCAGTTCTGTTGCCTCTTTCCAGGTGAAACTCTGAAATAAGGAGCCAAAGAAACCAAAGATCAGATGTGGTTTTAATTCCCAGTTTTGAATGCCTTGCTTAGGATGACAGAAGGAGAAGTCCATGCATGTTGGTTTTTGCAAGCCAGTGGATCTGATTGTCCTCCTTGCAGGAGGGATTTTTCTTCTCTGAGAGCAAAGAGTAAAACTGAATAAGTAATTTTGGATACTTCCTGTAATCCACATTCTCAGAGACCAAACCCCCATCATTAACTCAGCTCTGTAAGAGCCTTCTGAGGTGGGGAAGTAGCAATATCCTCCCTCTTTAAAATGGGGAACCTGAACCAAATGCTGGTAGAAGTCAGATGAAGAGATGGTGGCTGCAGCAGATATTCTTTATACAAAATCCTCTCCCTTGCTTCCTCTGGAGCCCTCAGGCAGTGGAGGGCTGGCTACACTGGAGCACCCAGGGGTGCTGCCACTTCTATGTGCCTGAAGGAGCTGCAGCCCCCAGCCCACCTGAGCTGGCACAGGACCATGCACTACCTTCTTTTCACTCAACCAACTGGTGCCCCTGCTTTCCTTGCCCCAGAGTTGTAGCTGTGGGGTGAGGTGGGTGTGGAAGGGACAGATCCTGATTTTACCTTGGAAGCCACACAACAGGTCAGAAATGCCCACCTGGGCTGTGTGGCTGTGTCCTGTGCCATTTACTGGCTGACTTTGACACAACTGCTTGGTGGGGCTCTTGCAGGAGTCACAGGTTGGTGCCAGAGCAGCCTGCAGAACAAAGTGGTTGATTTTGCTCCTTGGCAGGTGGCAGAAGTGCTGCAGGAAATGTGGCAGCAGCAGTGCCAGCTGTGTTAGTGGTGTTTCTTTATCAGTCTTGCCCAGCAGTGCTTTCTGCTCTCGTGGTTGGGTGCTGGTGATCCATGGGATGGTGGCAGGAGGTTGCAGCCCTCATTCTGTGCCTCAGGAGAGGAACAGAGGTGTTGGTGACACGATGTTGTGTGGTCCAACACAGCAGTCAGCAGGGGTTGGAGGGATTGTGGTCCTTCAGCTTCCACCTAAGCAGAGCAACCCTCACAGAATGGTTTGGGTTGGGAGGGACCTTAAAGATCACCCCATTTCACCCTGCCATGGGACATCTTCCACTCTCCCAGGCTGTTCCAAGCCCCATCCAGCCTGGCCTCAGACTCTTCCAGGGAAGCAGCCACAGCTTCCCTGGGCACCCTGTGCCAGGTCCTCACCACCCCTGAGGACCTGAGTGTGACCAGGTGCTGTAAATACAAAGCGGATGCTAGGATAGTGCAGTGCATGAGACAGGGAAGAGAAGGTTTATTTTCTGTCTCCAATGCCCTCCAGTGTGAGATCTGTTTCCTGTTGTGCCTCCTGCAGTTTTGTTTCTCAGCACCTTCTCTGGCTGCTTTCACAGCCCTGTGGATCAGGGCTTTGAGGACACATCTTGCTGACACACAGTTTGCCTGGGGAGCCTGTGTGGGTTCATGTTGGGTGCAAGGGCTGTTCATGGTGGTTTGCACTGATGGGTGCTGACAGGGGTTCAGGTTTGGGCAGAGCAGAGGAGCAGCTCCTAAGGATGCAGCCCTGGAGGGAAGAAGCAAGAAAAAGAAAAGAAGCAAGCAAAAATCTGTACCAAAGTACACTGAAATCAGCAGCTGGCTTTGTCAGAGCAGCTGGAGGGATTGGCCTGGGAAGAGCCAACATGTGAGCCACAGAATGGAATAACACTTGGTTGTGCTGGGTTTTTGTAATTCTTCCTTGAATTGAATTTGGATTCTGTGTTTTGACACAATTTGGAAAGAGAACATCAAAATGGTGAAATGTCCAATGTAAGAGGGCAGGGAGAGCTGGATTTCCAGACTGACTTTGATCCTGGCTCACAGCCTTGTCCTGGGCAGCTCAGCAAACCACTCTGGGTTTCTTTCTCTTCTTATACAGCTCTGATGGTGCCCACCTGCCGGGATTAACAATGATTTGAGATCATCTTTGGTGACACACAGAGTAATTTTGTTCTCCATCCCTTAAATGCTAAAAAATCTGTGTTGTTGAGGGGAGCAAGTGCAATCAGAAATACCTGCAGCATCCTTCACCAGTCCTGTGTTTGGCTCACCCCAGGACTGAGCTGTAATAATGCACAGGGAGCCACTCCTTGCGTGTCAGAGTGGAGATGTCTGAAGCAGAAGCTGTGGGCAGAGAATGAGAGCAGAGGGAGAAGGGCAGGTCTGGAGGAGAAGAGCTGTTCCTCATCAGAACAGCCACACACTTGGTTTCCTGAGTTCTGGAGGTTCTTGTCTCTATCCCAATTCTCTTTTCAAGTACAGCACTTTATCCCTGGCTCTCAGTGATTCCTTTCTGCTGCAGGGTACAGAGAAGGATTTCTGTGGAAGAGAGGACGCGACAATGGGCAATTCTTAAGCCGAAAATTCGTGCTATCAGAGAGGGAAGGTGCTCTGAAGTACTTCAACAAAAACGATGTGAGTACCTGGGGTTGCTGTGTGCAGATGGGATTGCAGCTGTGAGAGCATCCTGGAACATGTAATTCCCAAGGCACCAGTTTGTTTTACAATTTCCATAAGCACTGAGTCCCAGCTGCTCCAGGACAAGAGCACCAGGCTCAGCTCAGCTCACCCTCCCTTTAGTGGGGTTTGCTCTTGCTCCTCCAGCACAGTCATGGAGAGATGTCCCCCAGGCCCATTCACACATTCTTGCTCTGTTGCCCTTTAAAGTCTGTAGGGCTTTTCTCAAACCACCAGCAAAGGAGTTTTTCTCAGCTCTGGCTCTGCATCCTCCAAATAACGTGGGTTTCGTGTTGATGACAACCTTTTGATGAAGGTGTCACCACCTTGCAGTGGTCACTGGGGTCTGAATCCTTTGCATGGCACTGGATGCAATCCAGAGGGAAATCTCCCTGGTTTTCTGTTCCTCCAGTGTCAAGCAGAGTCAGCAGCCAGTGGCTCACCTGAGAGGATGGGACAGGTGGGGACATGGACATGGTGCTTCCCAGCCGGGTCTGTTGTTGGCAAAGGGGATAATCCTCCATCTTTTGGGACAAAGATGAACTATCTGTGGGTGCTGGAGTCACAAAGCACCCTGGCCTGTTAGTTAGCAGTCTGTCTCTTTTTGTTGGATTTTGCAGAAGGACAGAGCATTTTTCCAGGGAGTTTTGTGGGCTGGCATTCAGGTGCTTTTTGCTAATGCCCTCAAATAGGCCCTTTTTTGACCAAGTGAACTGTTTTTTGGTTTGAAAGCCACTTCTCAGGTGTTTGCTCACCCAGCTGTGTTTTCCAGGCAAAAGAACCCAAAGCAATTATGAAGATCGAGCACCTAAACGCCACTTTCCAGCCTGCAAAAATTGGGAACCCACACGGGCTGCAGATCACTTACTTGAAGGACAATAGCACAAGGAACATCTTTGTCTATCATGAAGATGGCAAGGTGAGGCCCTGGAGGTAATGAGGAGGTTTGGGAGCCAGCCTGTGGCACACCAGGCTCCAGCCAAGCTGGGATCTCTTGGAGGGTGGAAGGGCTACAGGGTGCACAGCCAGATTTGAGAGTGTTTGTCCTGTTCTTCCAAGCACAGAGGGTGTTCTAAGTAAACAGATGCAAATGGGAGGAATTGGAAATTTCTTGAAACTCGGAGTAGAGGATTTTTCAAGGCAGGCTCCTTGGTGCCCAGAGAAGGAGAAAGGGTGGATGGAGCATTGGAAGATGAGGGGACTCAGCCCAAAGACTGGCAAAAGGGGAGCAAGCTGGAATGTAGGAGAAGCAGGGACTGATGTGGTTCTGCCTGTCTCATACTTCATAAAATGCAGACACTCATGTTTGTATTGAATAAATCCCCTTGTTCAGATGTCTCTGAAGGGAGGTGTGAAGGAGAGGGCCCATGGGTCTGGGGTGATCCTTTGTGGGTCCCGGGGAGCTGCTCTCAAACTTCCCCTCCATGCCAGGTGCTTGTCAGCAGGTGCTTCTTGAGCCCAGCCCATGTCACTGGAGCTGCTCTCAGGTACCTCCTGCTGCAATTTAAGCCAGACTAATGAGCAGCAGCTCTTTAGTGGCAAAGTTGCATCTCCCCCTGTTGTGTCAGAGTCTGTGGTTTGCTGGGCTTTGGTGGTTTGCACAGCCAGGCTGTGAGGGCTGCACTCAGGGCTGTGGGGTTTGGGCTTGGCTGCTGAGGTTTCTGCTGGGGGCTGCTGGAAGGAGCTGTCTCTGCTCCCACGCAGGGCAGGATGTGCTCTGATGAAATCTGATCATGACCCTGCTCAATTCCTTCCAACTTCCCTGAATTTGGTCTGTCTCCTTGGCTGCACAAGGGCTGTAGGATGATGAACCCCCTGGGGCAAACTCCTGCCCTTTGGGACTGGAGGCTGCCCTGGGACTCCCCTGTGGTCTCCTGCTGCCCCTTGCTCCCTTTTGGGCTCCCCCAGCAGCCCCAGTGTGTCCTCCTGGACCCCAGAGGTGCTGCCTCTCCCTGGTCTGAGCTGGGGGAGCCTCATTTAGGCTCCTTCTAACATTTCATAAGAGTCACAGAATGGTTTGGGTTGGAAAGGACCTTAAAGCTCATCTCATTCCACCCCTGCCATGGGCAGGGACACCTTCCACCATCCCAGGCTGCTCCAAGCCCCATCCAGCCTGGCCTTGGACACTGCCAGGGATGGGGCAGCCACAGCTGTTCTGGGAAAACCTCTGCCACCCTCACAGGGAAGAATCTGGTCAAACCTCATTTGTGTCAATGGATTATCAATATTCCAGAAAGCAATTTACTGCTGGAAGTCAGTGAGGGTTTCAGCTTCTGCTTTTCTGCAGGGTGAAACCCTACCTCACATCATGATCACAGAGAAGAACCACAGGTAAATAAAGAAATAAATATGTATATAACCACCCAATTGGTGGCTGTAGAAGATACCAAAATTTTAACATCACAGCTTATTGTTCATTAGCTCCAGCCTGGTTTGGTCATCATGAACTTCAGGAGTGGATTCTCAGTGATCCTCTTTGTGGTACTGTCTGGGGTGTCCTTAGCTGCTTAGGGTAGGTGAGCAAGTGATAAGTGAGTAAAACCTCAGACAAGTAGGTCAGAGTTTTCCATTGTTTATGTCCTAGTATCTTTTGGGATATTTTTTCTCTCAACTTGAAGTAGCTTAAGAAACCAAAGCAAAGATTTTTAATTTTTGGGAATGGCTATTTGCCACATTAGACCGTTTTTAAGATACCCCCAATTCAGCTCCTTAAAACTGAGATTTTAAAATTTCATGTGAGCCTTTCCTCCTTACCCAGATCATTTCTAAAGCACAAAAAAGTTTAACTCTTAGAGAAGGCCAACTTCTCCTTTGACATGGTCTTTCCTACACTACAGCGACCTCACCTGAAAGGGTTGGGCAGTGTTTGTTTTGGGATTGAGTCTGGCTCATTGAGCATGTCCCTGATCTGATGTGTGAAGCTTCACATGCATTAATGACAGCAAGACAGCTCAGCATCCCTCTCCCTGTGCTCAGATCCCAGGCAGGGCAGCTCCTGATTCCCTTCCAGCAAACCTTTCCTGGTCCCACTGTGTCAGAGCACAAGGCAATGTTTGAGTGCTCCCTTTAAGTGTGGAACACTTAAAATTAATGTGGCATATCTCAGCAAAACCTTCAGAGACATACAGCACAAGCTGTTGGCTCTTACCAGAGATAAATGAATACATGAGTTTAAAAATAAGGAAATTATAAAACAATTGTTTTGTAGGAGGAGAAAAATAGAGAGAGATTTTTTTTGCCAAGGAAAGGGAGAAGTGCCAGAGCTTCTTGGACTTCATTATCTCTGTGGCTGTCCCTAAAGGACTCACAGACACAGCTGATAGACTGGGATACAAAGATAAAGAGATGTTGAGCTACTCTTTTATCAAAACATTGAAGTATGTAGCTGGAATTTGGGTGGGATGCAGGTGCTGCTCAGGTGTCCTGCTGGAGGGGACAGGGCTGGGTGGGCAGGTTGCACCAGCCCAGCTCTGTTTAAAGGGTCAGCTCAATGTTTCAAATGCTCTTTTGGGGCTGGTTTTGCCAGTTCAGAGATGTTTAAATGCTCCCTTCTGCAGAAAGCCCCTCGGTGCTGACTGGAAGCTGCAGAGCTCTGTGCACATCTGGCAGCAGAGAACAGCAGCTGAGTGTTCCACATCCTTCACCTTTTTGCTGTACTCTGTGTTTTCTAGGATCCCTGCTGCATTGAGGTCTGTCACTGGAGCCAGAGCAACAAAACCCAGCAGGATCAGGTTATTTTGTGTGCAGGCTGCACTCCTCACTCTGCTTTTTTCCTCATTACTAGGAAATAGTGGATTGGTTCAACGCCATCCGGGCAGCACGCTTCCATTACCTACAAGTGGCATTCCCTGGAGCCAGTGACTCTGATGTGAGTGTTCCTGCAGCATTGGCTGGGTGGGGCTTTTTTTTCCCCCTCTTGCTCATTTTTAGCTCCTGTTAACAAGCTGGAAGGCTTGGGGAGTGCTCCATCCTTCGGAGTGTTCTGTGATTGCTGGTGAAATGGTTGTGGAGGGATGCTGAGCCCTTGGGGCCCCTGCCCACACAGGGGAGCAGCTCCAGCACTGCCACCCCTGCAGGAGCCCTGAGCACCTGGCTCAAAGGCTCTTGCTGTAACAACAAAAGCCAAAACAAAGTCTGGAAGGCTGGGGAGGTGAGGGCAGAAGGATGTCAGTGCCCTGAGCTCTCTGCAGGTCAGTGCAGCCTGGTTTATAAATGCCTGTGTTTTCCAGGGGCTGGAGCTGCTAATTGTGTTACCCTGGGCTAATGCAATTCCAGAGGCTGCTCTGATGTGCTGCCAGCCGAGGCTGTGTGCTGCTCTTGGGCTGTAGCATCACTGTGCTGGTGCTTGTTGATTACTCCCTGCTCCTCCTTGGCTGTAGATTTTGAAATCTAATTGCATTTCCTGCCTTCTGCCAATTATCTGGGAGGGGTGCAGTCGTGGTTCTGCAGGGTGGCTCTGGCCCTGCACCCTGAGGAGTGTGGGAGATGCTCCTGGAGGCTGCTGGCTGTGCTGGGGAGCTGCTCCAAGGTGTTTGATGTTGCAGCCTCCTCTTCTGAGCCCTGTGGAGGAGCAGGACTGGAGCTCTGAGGCAGAGCTGTGGGGTGGGCTCGGGGCTGGGGCCAGCTCAGGGTGGGTTTTCCTTCCAGTGACCCCCAGGCCCCTCCATCTGACTCTGCTCTTTTCTGTCCTCTTTGGTTGCTCCAGCTGGTGCCAAAGCTTTCTAGAAACTACCTGAAGGAAGGATACATGGAGAAAACAGGGCCAAAGGTAGGATCTGAAGCATTTTTTAGTCCCTCCAAACATGAGTCTTGCTCTGTATGGCCCCAAGAAGGGGTTGCTGGTGGGACAAACCAACCCTTGCCAGAGAGGCAAAGCCATAACTCTGTGAATGTATTTAATGCACTTTCCTCACCTGGGAATGAACATTTTAAAAATCCAGATTTACATCATAAACCAAATGTCCCTTCCTGGTAGAGCTGGCCCAGCCCCTGGCTGTGGTGGCTCTGATGGCCCAGAAATGATCTTCCCAACTCCCCCAGCCCATCAGGCTGCTCCAAGTGCTTTGACACTCCTGGGCCATGCATGGTTAGAGAGAAGCTGAGCTGTTCCAGTGTGTGATCTGGCATTTTCTGACTCCCCAGCAAACAGAGGGATTCAAGAAGCGATGGTTCACCATGGATGACCGACGGCTCATGTATTTCAAAGATCCCCTGGTAAGATGAAGGTGCCTGGGCTGCCTGGGGGGAATTACATGCAATATTGCCACTTATAATTATAAGAGTAATAGCAGTAATAATTACAGTAATGATCTGCAGCAAAATTACAAAATGATCTGCAGGCTGGTGGGAGAGCCAAGAGGGCACAATGCTGTCACTGCTTGGTGGCTCTGCCTGGTGTCCAGTGGGCAGTAACCCTGTAAATACCAAAACCACTTAAAAAGCCCTGTCCACCAGATATTCTGCATCTGGATCTTGGCTCCCTGGTGTTGGTGCTGTATTGTGGGTGCCCTTGGGTGAGGAGCAGGGCTGTGGGTGGTGCTGTTGGGGTTTGGCTGGTGGGCTTGTGGCTGCTGCAGCTGTCTTGGTGCCTGGGCTGCGGAGCTCCCTTCACCCTCACCCCCTTCCTGACTGCTCTGCTGTCTCCTAGGATGCCTTTGCTAGAGGGGAGGTTTTTATTGGGAGCAAGGAGAACAGCTACAAGGTGCTGGAAGGGCTCCCACCATCCACGCAGGGGAACCACTGGCAGCACGGGATCACCATCGTCACCCCGGATCGGAAATTCCTCTTCGCCTGCGAGACAGAGGATGACCAGCTGGAGTGGATCACCACCTTCCAGAAGGTTATAAGCCGGCCAATGCTGCCTCAGGAATATGCAGGTGTGTTCCCTGGGGAGGGCTGGATGTCAGCCCTGGCCCTGCAGAGTGCCCTGGGCTGGAGGATGGGACGGCTGGAGGGGACTGGGGGTCAGGACATCGCTCCCTCCTGCTCTGTGTGAGGCAGCTCTTCACTGCCCAGGGTATGCAAAGGCTGTTTGAGCAGAGAGGGGCTCACCCTGGAGGAGGAGGAGGAGGATGGTATCCTTCCCTCTTCATTGCCTCTGGTGTGGTGTCCATGCTGCTGTATGGTTATAGGGGTAACTAAAGCCAAGGAGCATCAGCAAGGACCATTGTCAGGGTGGGCTTGTGCCAGCCAGTGCTTGCCTTGCTCTAACTTTATTTTCTCTGTTTTTTTCCTTTCAGTGGAAGCCCATTTCAAACATAAACCTTAGCTGGGACTGGCTGGGCAGACCTGAGGAGTGAGCTTCTGTTTACAACACGACGTGGTTTTATTTGAAATGTTAAAAATAATTCATAATAACAGTAATAATAATAACAATAATAATACTTCCCTTTCCCCTCATCATTCACGTGATCATGTCGGAAGGGCGGCGGTGGAACGTCGGAGAAGATCCTGATCCAACTTGAAATTCAGCTCTGTGGCTGCTCTGTGGGGTGGGACAGGTGGCCCTGCCACCCCATCACCCCACACCCGCTTCACCAGGATGGCAGAGACTGTTGGTGGCACATCCCAGGGGCAGCTGGGACTCTTCCCCATGCTCAGGTCCCTGGTGCTGGAGCTGAGCATCCCCACACTTCCAGATGGCTGCCAGCCCTTTCCAGGGGGCTGCAAGTCCCCAAGGGTGACATCCCTGTGGGATGGGAGGCAGCCTGGAAACACAGGAAAGGTACTGTGCCAAAGCAGCTGAGCCTGCCATGGTGCCAGGGAAAATGAGAAATGAATTATCCCCCTGGGGACTGGGGGTGATGCTGTACCCAGAGAGGGTCAAATAGGATTTAGAAATAGAGGAAATGGGCATCATCAGCCTCGTTAAGGTAATGAAGGGCAGGGAGGAGGGGGCTGCAAGGGAAACACCAACCCATGAGGTGATGCTGGGGGAGCAGAGCTTTGGGGGCCAGGCCTGTGTTTGGCTCCCTGGGTCATCCCTGTTCCATGGTCTGGGGGGCTTTGCCCCATTTGGGGAGCCTGGGATGGAGCTGGAGGTTGAGCTTTATCTGCAGTTTTGCTGATGGGCACCATCAAAGCCTGTCCCAGCTCGCTCCCAGCAGGTACATCCCTTCTCCAGACTTGCTGGTTGCACTTTTTCCCCCAATAATCCAATTTTTTTTGGTTGATTTTTCTTCTCCTGCCCAAAAAAAAAAAAAAAAAAAAGCAAAAAAAAAAAAAAAAAAGCTGCTTGAAGTGACGTTTCAGCGCGGTGTTGAGCACTGTAATTCCTGCAGTTAGGGCGGGCGGGCTGGGACCTGCACACCAGGTGCTGGATTTTTAGCCCAAAATGAGATTTCCAGCGTGCCCTGAGGGCCCAGCCCCAGCCACGGACCTGTCCGACGCGTTTCCTCGGGTGGTTGTGTATCTGAGAGCATCCCATCGGCTGTGTGCATTCGTTCTGTCACTGGTAAGACAACTGTGCTACTAAATGTCATTCCAACCAATAAATTATTATTATGTCAGAGCCGTGGCCGTGTGGTGCTGGGGCAGGGCAGGGAGGTGGGGTTAAAAAGCAGCAAATGGAAACAAGGAGGTGCCAGTGCTGGCAGGGCCCCAGGGGTGTGGGACACCCTCAAAACACAATGTATATTATTTTAGCTATTATTTGTGTAAATGTGTGTGTTATAGTGCATATTTTGTGTATTTTCTCTATAATAGTTCTTTATGTGTGCACACACATGCACAAAGGATAGCTGGTTCTTGGGAATAGAGAAATAAGCTTTAGGAAGGGGTTGTTGGCTATTCAGACAACTATGAACTGCATAGTGGGTAGGTGTAATATGTAAAATGTGTGTGTGTGAGGTGTTTGTATGCACACATTCATGTACAGATGTAGCACTCAGACATATTCACTTTACAAAGATATAAGCTAAATGTATTTCACACACCTGTTTATGTATAGACATTTTTATACTTTGTTTTCTAAAATATGTGATTCTATATTATATACACATGTGCATGCTTTATATACATATAATTTATAAATATTTATAAATTTAAGGTGTATATCTGCATGCACATGTGTATGCCTAACTATAATTATATATTTAACTTATATTTAAAGTATTTATAAGTGTATGTTACCCACACACTGTCATTCACACTTACTTACCAACCCAGGCACAGCAGAAGCAAGGAGAGCACAGACTGGGCTCCTTGTTTGTGTTTATAGGTAGCTATAAAAATTGTTTTGTGTGCATGTATAATTAAGAATAATATTATAAATAATATGTAATACAAGCATTACATATTATTATCTATACAAAAGGCTGTTTATGTGTGTGTGTGTATACATGTATTTTAAATTCCTAGGTATATGTTTTATACACACACACATATAAGTTCTGTATATACTGTTGTAATTACTGAATATACATTTTATATATATCCACGTGTAGGTGCCTCAGCCCTGGAGCACCGCCTTCCTGTCAGGGCTGGGGTTTTGGGGTCAAGGCACATGCAGAGCTCACAGTGGGGGCTGCAGACAGAGCTGAGGCAAAAACCTCACATTGGGTCACATACACAGGACACAGCAGGGGACATGAGCTGGATGCCTGTGGACACCTCATACTGCCTGAGAGGCACATTCCTGGCAGCCAAAAGCAATGTAAGCTGTGCTTCTAAACCTCTGCTGGCATCCCAGATCATTTATTAAATGTCAAAGCACCAGCCCGGAGAGGGAGCTCTTCCCTTAAGCTGCTGCACAGCAAAGCAAGCTCCACCTGCTCCAGATATTCCAATACCCCAAGAGAATTACACCTTTACTGCACAGAGGTGAAGTGAAGCACCGAGGGCTGGATGACCAAGAGTGAAATGCAGAGTGAAAAAAATAGCAAGGAATATAAAGCTCTGCTTGGGAAACTCTTCAGAAAGCAGCAGTATCGCACATCCTGGTATAAAGTGTTTATTTGAGACTTCACAATTAACACAAAGTCTTCCTGTCAATGCCTTTTTTTTTTCATACAGTCAATAAATTTGTATTAATCCCTCCCCCATGCATGATTGCTGTTTATTAATCTAAGCCTTTTTATTTTCGTGAAAAAATAAAGCGTTTCCCCACCCTTTCACCTGTTCCCTGTACCAGACTGTGCTGCATTACAGAGGAGATGGAGAATGGCTATGCCTACTGCTGGGGGTGAAGTTACTCCATTATTTATTGATTTATTCTTTTTTTTAACAGAAAGTGTTAAATGAATCAATCACCCAAGAAAAATAAATATATCATAAAGAACCAGAAGCTCTGCAGTATCCCTTTTCTTGCCATCCAGCCCAGTTCAAGCACGTACCCTGCTCACAGCAACGCTGCCGCCTGCACGTACAGCTGGGAACTTACACTGGCAAAATCTCTTCCAAAGTACAGCCACAAGCCACAGGATGTATTTTAGATGCCACATTTTTATACCTAGGCAAGAGAGATCCAGCTGGAAGCCAATTACTTGCGTTCCACTGATGGGCTTTTACTCAAGAGCTATTCAACCTTGTGCTTTTCAGGAGGTATCGGCTAAACACACGCGTGGGCTCAGCCAGAGCCCGGCCTTGGGGAGAGGGGCAGGCAGTATGAAGGGTGTGCATGTTACTCATGGCAGTGGAAGCAAGTTCTCGTATCAATGTCTCTTGGATGTGCATCTCAAATTATGCTGCTTGGCTCGTCTCGCAGTACTTTTGGCACCAGCCTCGCAAATCAATTATTCAATTGCTCCCCCTGCCTTTCGAGATCTTCCTTGGAAGAGGGCAGAGGGCAAGGAGGCTTTCTCAGAACACAGGTGGTATTGGGTAGGCCGTGAAGGACAAGCCCCATATTTATGCTTTATTAAAGACTGTGCAAAAGGGAATACTGCATCAGAAACCGCAGACTATGTTTAATCAGTCCCAGCCGCTGGATCGGAAACCCACTAACAACCGCTCCGATATTGGTTCGTTTGGCTACTTTTTGTTGGTTTCTTTCTTTTTACATAAATAATATAGACCGACAGTATAAACATTTCAGCAACCATTTCTAAAAGACCAGAGGAGCCCTTTTAGGAGCCAAGAAACAACTGCAGGATTCAAATTCCAAAAGTGTCTTTGGAGTCATCGAATCATCAGATTTACACGGCACCCAATGACAACAACATTCAGTCGAGCTCGATAGGACTGCTGTCTTCCTGACCATCTTCTGTGTCATCATCTTCCCCAGTTCCCATCAGACTGTTTAAAAGATTTCCTAGAATAAAATACAGGACAGTCAAAACCACTAGTTTTACATCTCAAAAAAATTTTAACTAATCTTCCATCCTGCTGCAGTACAGATTTCTGTAACAAAAAAACCCCAAGAGTTTTGAAGTAGAAGAGTCTCACCAAGACATTAGTAATCCCACACTGGTTTCCATTATGAATATTGATTTGGGAAGCTGTATACTCTTAGCTGTTCACTGATACTGTTCCTTCTCTAAGAATACACTTGAAAAACCCAAAGTCACATATTTATGTGCTACAGTTGCGCCCTCAGAGGGGAAAAAAAAAACAACTAAAAGAGGAAAAACACACCTCCAGCAGCGAAACTCTCAAAAAGCAGTCACAGTCTGCATCGGGGTGTAAAAAAATTGTCTGAAACTCAGAGGCATCAATTTAAAGATGCCTGAATTGCTGAAAAGCAAATTACGATGGTAAAAACACAATGTTCATGTTTTTCATCAGGCTTTGGGTATCAGCAAATTGATGTTTGTAGGTAAAACTTCAAGTCACTTTACAAAGAAGCTTAGTTCTCAGGGAAAACATTAATTTTATGCTAATTTCATTCAAGACCCAGGAAATGAGGGCTGAATTTCTCTATTCCATTTCAGTCCTTGTAGAAGGGCAGTATTAATTTCAGAACTTCCTCTTCGGACACATTCATGTTGTATCAGTAATTAGATCTCTACCAAAGCCCCATACTTGGTTTAAGAAAAATCAGTCACTGAACTCTGAGTAAATTAAGATTTAACACCAGTAAGATGCTTCTTTACATTAGGAAGCTATACCATAATGTCAGAAATGAACCATAAGAGTCTTTTTACTGCTTCTCCCCTTCTCAGTGATGAAAAGTCTACAAACTCCCACAAATCACTTTCACATGCAACCCTTCATTTTGTATTCTACAGCATGGGCTGTTCCTACAGGCTATGAAAAGAATTATAAATTGGTTAGAATAGATTCTCTGTTTCCAACACAGGTGTTTTATCCAGGTCACTGATCAAAGCCTGGAGGTACCTCCAAGCAGAGCTTACCTAGCAAGCCCCCGTAGGACGAGGTCTGCTTGGGCGGAACTCCGAAGAAAAGCTGTCCTATTCTATCTAGGTACTGTAGGGACACAAGGTGAAAAAAGTCAATTATTTCATTTACAGGTGGCAGAAGTCACCCAGGCCAGGTAAATCACCAGCTCTTATCTACAAAGCTGGAGACAATCAGACATTTTTTCACTCCTTGAGTGAGCTAAATCCTGTTTATGAGTAACTCACCTCATTATACATGGGGTCTCTTTTCAGCGAAGGTTGATACTGTTCACACAATACTGTAAATACTGTTAGTTTTCCTCTAGAAAGGAAACAACCAAAAATGTAATCTCAGTTAACAACTGAAAAGGAAACCAAGAAGGACATGACAGAAATCAGACTGTACCCATCAACTGCCAACAACAGAAACCAGATGAAGTTTAGCAGTGGTTGCACAAAGGGTGGACCCTTCTCTATCGAAGGATGTTTCTGTGTGTATGTCGTAAAAACAACTGAGGCGCTGGTCTTATTTTTTAAGCAGAGAAATCTGAAAAAGGAAAGAGAATGGGGCAAGTTAAAAACAAAGGGCAGAGAAATGGTTTCGCCACAGAGAAAGGGAAAGCCAAAATCTACTTCACTTGTGCATAGAGGCCGTGTCAGGCTTGAAATGATGGCAAAATAAAACTGTTAGAGATGGACATCTTTGGGGATGCTTTGGCCATCAGCTGAGGAAGGGGAAAATCACTACTAGAACACACTGTGGAATAGGCAGGTTGGGAGGGAAAAGACATTAAATATTTATAGAATGAGTTCAACCAGGATCTAAGCAGATTGTACAGGATCGTTACTAAAAGAGAGCATCAATTTGCAGAATGTGGAAAGACTGGCTACCCTGTAATTCACATGAAAATGATATTGCATCTACTGGTCCAGGATTTACTATGCTGAGTTAAAAACTGAATTAAAGACCCATTCATCCCCAACACATCTCCTCTTAGTATGTACCTGTCAGTAATTGTTGATTCTGTCATTCTATTCCACCTCAACATAATGTGGCATCAGGACCACTAATAGCTTGACACACATGCCTAAAAATCTCATAATAAAGCTGTACTTTGAGCTCCCAAACCATTTGTCCCCAAGAGATCGATCCCTCAAACAGATCAAATCCTTGTTCAGGTCCAGTTAATTTAACTGGCAATCTCTGCAAGTCCCATTGGCCTGACAGGCCTTTATCTGGGACAAATGCTGTCAGCAAGCACTAGGAAGGCTGCCACAAGCCATGTCATTTTTGATGGCAGGCTGGCCTCTAATTCTGCACCCTCACATGTGCAAGGGCTTGGGGCTGTTTTGCCTCACTGACAGCAAGGAACTGCAATTATTTTCATTAGAGAATAAATGACCACGCAAGAGGAATTAACACAGTATTTGACATATAAGCCAGTAAAGGATGCAGTAGAAGTATTGTATAAACACTGAAAAAATAATCTTTTAACTTCTCCACAGAATTTCTCCCCATAAAATTGTCTGAGTCCTGTACATATTGGATTTCCATAAAGGATTTGCTATTGCTCAAAATCACAGCAATCTATAGCAACCAGCTATGGAAAGCAGGACAAATCTGACATGACAGCTCACTGCTGCCAAAAGAGAGACAAACTTGCTCTCACCTCCTCCCTCTCCCCCAACACCTACACTCTCCCTGACTCCCTGCCACACAGTCCTGTCTCCACCTCCTCCTCAGACTCCTCCATGAGCTGCCTTCCCTGCCTGAAGAAAGCCATCAGCTGATTGAACACTGTAAAATTGGCTTTGTCAACCTTCATTCTACATGAGCTCTGCAAAAGCACACAATAGTTTGCATTCCCACCTCCTACAAAATAAATGCCAAAAATGAGAGCCAGCAGCAACTCTGTCAAGGCAAGAACCACCAAGCTGCTGCACACAGACCAGGCTGACCATGACAAGTTGCCTCTTAGGACCTGAGTGAGAGCAAGTTCTGTGCTAAATACAGGGCCTGCTTGAGTCCAGCACTTGTAAGAACATATAGATAAGCCCTAACTAGACAAAATGGTCTTAATAAAGCTAACAATTGTGGTTTCAGGGTTCAGGCAATTAATTTCAGGTCTTGACCTTAATACATTATTTTACTTTTTTTCTCCCCAGTCTGACAAATTTAACACGTCGGTTTTCAGAGAGTTTTCTCCCGTTGCTCTGGCCAGGTTCACAGTTTCTTTTGCAAAGGCTATGTGGTTAAATTCAATTGGTCCCACACATAATGTCATGTCAGCAGAATGCTTCAGAAGAAGTTTAACACCTACTGTAGTACTGCCTGAGCTACAAACATGTCCACCTCACTGCGGTATCCGCGGGACGAGGAGTATTCCACCAGCATATTTGCACAGCCCTCACCATCTGTCGAGTGCAAGAAGTGGTACCGAGATTCACTATAGTTTTGCTCTAGAGAAAGAAAAAAGAAAAGGCTTTTAAGAGATCAGTTCAGTTAACTTGAATGTAAAAATAAATTTATTAGGCTTGTACTTTATTAGCTGGTAAAAGAACAAGAGTTACAGGTGTGGTATATGAACAGGACAGCTGGTAAAAAGTCTGTAAGTTACAGATAATTTATAAAGGGAGATAATAATAAATTTTAGTCTAAGTACATTTGAACAACTGCTATTTAATACAGTTTACTCAATTACAGCTACTGCTGGCTTGAACTTTGGTTGTATCATTTTGTCTAAGTGAATGCTGACACTTGATGTGTTATCACCAGTGTTTAGGACAAGAATAAAGAAATTCCATATTAGACCAAGTGCACCAAGAAATCCAACAGCAGCTTCAGCATCCTTTTTTTATTTCCTATTTTTAGCTTAGCCCACTCTTGCTACCAAAACTAAAATCACTTCCATATGCTGAACAGAATAGCAATTATACAGGAAAAATGGTGTAAGAAATGGCAATAATTTGTTAGAACGTGAAGCAAAGGATTGTGTAAAATCACAGCAATGACAAAACTTTATAGCTGCTAATATTTTGAATTTGAAAGCATTGTTTTAAAAATCCGAGCCTTTTGTGATGAAACTCAAAAAGCTACAGAATAAGAAAAGGCAGGCATTTAGCTCTTCAAGAGAACAGTGAGCAGGTGGCTACAAAATGGGGACTTTTAGTTTCAGAATGCAACTGTTTCTTATCCTAATTGTAGCAGCCTCTAACTTGACTGCAGTGAGCAGAATCCTCCCCTTCTGGCTGGCAGCAGCCATCAGGCTAACATAAATCCCAGGAGAGCAGCTAGAGAATTGCCTATGGCACACAGAGAGGCTGCAGCATTGACCTTTATTGGGTCAGGGCTGTTACATGAAACCACTGTCATCACTTGGCAGCTACTGAAAAATGTAAAATAAACAATCATCTTGCACAGTTATCCATGAGAAACCACAGAAAACATGGCATGTATTCAACTGTTCTCAATCACCTTTGTTATGTTTTGAACACAAGACTGTAAATACTGGCTATCATCCACAAGTACAATAATTATTTAGAGCATTTTGTGTTTTTCTTACATCCCATCACAAGTGATAAAATGGCTCATAAATCAAAGGCAACAACATTCATTTTGAAATAACCCTGCTGGCCAACTTCTCAAAAAGTACTTAATTACAGTCCAAAGACTGTTTTGGATGCCAGGTGATGTTTTTCAATCTTTGTCATGTTTATCCAGGATTTAAAAACAAAAATACTTGTCAACAGAACATCTTTGCTCCCTAGCAATTTTCCTCCTAATGACACAATCAAACTACCTCAATGTCTAAAGGATCAACCTGCCTTTTAGAGAGAGCCTCTCAGCAGTTGTGTTTTGGATTTTGCACTAATAAAGAGCTACAGATCCTTTTTTTTCTGTAACATCAGGAAGACATTAATGCAAAAATCAGATAATAGCAGAACTCAATCAATCAATCAATCAATCAATCAATCAATCAATCAATCAATCAATCATTTCCATCTCAGCTTCTTTAGGTTATTCCCAAAGCAGATCTCTTATAACAGCTTGCTTTCAACATTTTCAAAGGAAAACACAGAAAAGCCAGTTGATTTTTCTTACCTTTCCACAGGGTAATAGCTAGTAACTGGTGTAGTTTTGGATGTCCAAGTTTTCCTGATCCCCCACTGGACCATTTTAGTGCTCTGGATACAAAAGCCACTCTTTCAGGAGAATTTGGATCCATTAAACTAAACAATTTAGCCAAGTTTTCTAGAAGCAGTAAGATTGAAAAATATTTAGCATTAAGAAAAATAAGATGATCTGCTGCTCCTAATGCAGCTCTAAGATCCATCTTTAGGACAGGCAGCAGTGTTAGTTCCAAGCATGCCCACAGAGTTATCAGGAGCCCACAATTCTCTAATAAAGTTTCCCCCAGACCATTCCTATGGGGAAGGTAACCCTCAGCCATGTTGGGAAGGCATCCAAAAAGGATTGCAGCTTTCAAGACTATTAACAAGTCACTGTGAAGGGAAAGCACAACTAAATGCCACCAAACCAAGAACAGAGGTCACCTCACCTAAAAGGTCTTCTGCTACCTTTGCATCCGACTTCTCCAAAGACTCCAAGACCAGCATGGACAGATCAGCAGCACTGTTTTGCTACAAAACAGACACATACTGGCAGTGATGAATGTATCAGGGCAGAAAAAGAAACATCAACCAGAATTTTGGCAGCAGCAGGTTTAATGCTTTTATCAACAGCTAGGGCACAGTATCAAGTCTCAGCCTTCCTGATAAAAAAATTATAGTAATTTGATGGCATCAAAGAGAAGCCTCCAGGAAAGCAGAACACAGGCACTGTTTGGATGCTCACAAACACTACTGCTGCATGTTCCAGCTTGGCATAATCCTTCTTTGTGGAGAAAGGCTCAACAAAGAGATAAAACAAAAGATTATAAAGCAATTACCCCAAACATTTACCACTGGGAACTCACCATTCATTTATCAAAATCTTGGGAGTAACAATTCCCTGCCCTCAAGCCACACACACAAAACCAGTGACGTACCTGGTTATGACTGAAGAACAGTAAAGCCCCTGAATACATTAGTTCTCTTGCTTCTGCATGTTTTCCTTGTGACATATACCTGAAAAAAATACCAAAGCCATGATAAAAATTACCACTAAGTTAGTTTTGTATGCTTAAAGTCTGATAAAATTTAAAATAATGACAACAAGAGATTTATTTTGAAATCAGGTTAGTTTCAATAATGATGTAGCTTGAACTGCAAGTTGCAATTTTCTGCTCCAGACCTGATGGAATAAAATGAAGAATATAAGAATGAAAACGGAGAGAGCTACAAATATGTTTGGTGCTGGAACAAGAAAAGGGAATGAGCACAAGACTTCAACTGAGCAAAAGCTGCCAATGTACTGAGCCTCTACCAAAGCCATCCCAGTGAGACAACTTTTGGAATACCTCCTGGAGAGCTCGCTGACCTTTCCACTGCTCCAAGTCTCTCTGACCACAACAACTCTGCCAGGGGACATCAGCCTGTCCTAGCCCTCTGCTGAAGCAAAGGAGCTCATCTCTCATGGGTTTGACAGCCAAGATAAGCACAGCCAGCAAGACTCACCATGCAACACTTCAAGAGATACAAAATATAATGCTTCAAAACACACCTTCCACCTTTCTCACTTAAGAGTTAATGAAGAAATAAGGAATTAAAGAATTTCCTCCCAGTGGTTACCTCAGGACCTCTTACCACAGAGCTGTGATTGCAGCCTCCTGCACATCATCACTGTCAGTAACTACAGCTCTTGGAGAGTCCCAGCTTATAAACACAGCATTTCCCATAAGAGCAGTTTAGGTGCGGCAGAGTTTCCAAATTCCATTTCTCTCAACTGCTACTCAAAAAGTCTGTGCTCTCAGTAGCTGATTTGTTCATATCACAGAGGTGTCAGCTCTACCCTGCTGGTCTGACACCTGCACTTTGGTTTGTCCTCTGTGACACACTGGCTGGGCTGTGCCCCTGTCACCCCTTTCTGTTCCTGGGGCTCAGGGCAGCCCCTCCCTCTGCTCCTGAAGGGCCCCTCAAAGCCCAAGAGTGCCCGTGGGGCAACAGAGGGCTTGGTGGTTCTGGGGGTAGTGGGACAGCAGGACAGTGTGGCCATGGGGTCACACCAACCAAAGGGACAACCAGAGCAACCCAAACCTCTTGTGCTGTGCCCCAGATTCCTGTCACACGTGTCCCCTACTGGTACCATCACACAGACAGCAAACAAGGGAGGAAATACTCCTTCCATCCTGCTCATCAACTCTGAGAAACACCAAGGTCTTTTATCCAAAACAGAGCTGAAATAATGGAAGGCACAATGGTAGTGTTTTGGAATAATTCTCAACAACTCAATCACCATGGTAAATGTGAGCCAAATGAATCCACAGCTCCAATGTTTTTATAGTTGGGCTCCCATCCAGGTTTGCTTCTAGGAGTTGGACTCAGCATGGATCCACTTCCACAAGTTCTACTTCCAGTATATTCACAATGCTATATGGAAGCTCCTAATCTGAGAATTATTACAGACAATACTAAAAGCTGCTGAAAACAATTTTACAAAGAGCTGGGATTTTTCAAAGAACTTTTATCAGAAAACTTGTTTAATAAAAATAAATATTGATGACATTGCTCTAAATGGTATTTAAAACAAGAGAAATCCTGGAACACATTATTTACACAGAAAAATGACCTACAAGTACCAGGGAAATAGAAATGGATGTAACAAGGATATTACACTTTGCAGAGTGACTCAGTTACCAAATCATGAAGAGAGAAGAGCTCAGGCCAGCCTGGGGAGTAGCAAGCACCACCAGCTCAGGTGTGTCTGGGGGAGCTCAGGGTTAGGCAGGAACAGCAGTTTTCCACCTGCTCTGTGGATCACAGAGGGATAATAACTCTGCAGGAGGCAGGCTTATGGTAATCTTTCCTCCTCCACTTCTTCCCCTCCTCCACCTGAAAATACAGCTCAGTGCATGAAACTGAGTCAGGATTTCAAGTTTACCCCCTGACAGATGAGACAAATGTTTTACAAGCCTGTGTGTTTAAAGGGAATAAGCACTGGCTAACCCAATCACAGTTCCAGAGTTCAGGTCACCCCAATCAGCATTAATGTGTCTATAAATAAAAATGCTGATTTTTATCACTTTTTACAGAGGATTGACAAGACTACCCAGCCATGCAAATGTCACCCTTTCATTTAACTGAACACATCCTTTCACTTGTATTTAAAATGGAAAAGGCAGGATCTTTGATTCCAAATTAATTCAGGGAGGCTTCAGTATGTGAGTTAATACATCCAGAAGACTGGAGGAGAAGTGACCTCCTGAGCCAAGACTTCTCACACCACTGCAGACACCACATCACATAATCCCTACTATAAAATAGGCCAGGCTTTGTCTTAAATTTAGATTTATTCTCAAATACAATTTAAGTCTTAAGGCCTGGATGGTGCCTGGCTGATCCCATCAGAGGGGTTATGGAAGAACAAACTGATTTAATGTGATGGTGCTGGGACACAGGGCAGGGCAGGGCAGGGCAGGGCAGGCTGGCTGATGTATGCTGGGAGCACAAGCAGGATTATGCACCAAGGACTTTCCTCCCCACTTTCTTCCATGACTGCTATTTTCCTGTGCTTACTCATAGGCCTGTTCTCATCCTAACACAGGTGAGGACTGAGAATAGGGGACACAAGACACAGGACAGGGAGGGTAGTGTCCGGTTTTGGACCTGTCACTTCAAGAAAGACACTGAGAGGCTGGAATGTGTCCAGAGAAGGGCAATGGAGATGGGGAAGGGTCCAGAGCTTGAGTCTAATGAGAGCAGCTGAGGTAGCTGGGGGGACTCAGCCAGATGTGGCACTCAGTGCCACCGTCCAGTTGACAGGTGATGAAAGCCAAAAGCTGGACCTGATGACATCAGAGGTCTTTTCCAACCTAATTGATTCTGTGAAGCCAAATCTCCATCCTGTCGACTCCCAGCAGAACCACAAGTAAACGAAGCTGGGAGCAGCTGAGGAAGCCCCCAGAACAAACACCTTCTTCTGTGCTCCTGCAAGCAAGGGTCTCCATGCTAAAATCTGATGAGAGAAACGGTGACCCCTGCAAGGTGCAGTGTACCTGAAAAATGAAGCCTAAAAATGCTTTGCAATAAAAACAATCTCCTTATGACAAAAGAGGCAGTAGTAGCATTTTTGAATAAAAGCCCAGGCATGCTCTACTTAGTCACTGTCACGTACACAAACACTACACCAAGTGGAATTTATTCCAAAAAGCTCCTCCGAGCAGGCGATTCTGGCCACCCTGAGAGCTGCCCCTTTCCGAGCGCGGCTCCAGGGTGACCGTGCCGTGAAACAAAGTAACCCCATGTACCGGCGGAGCAATAACCAACCTTCAAACCCTGAAACCCTCACTGCAGCCAGCTGACACCCGCACGGAGCGGGCAGAGCGGCGGCTGCGCAGGGCTCAGCTCCAGGACGGGCCCGGGGCACGGAGCGAGCCCGGACCGGAGCGCCAGGGGACGCCCGGGGAGACACTCCCGGCCCATCTCGCTGGCCGGGGGGCCTCACTCGGCCTGGCCGGAACGTGCGGCCACCGAGCGGCGTTGGGGGACGGGGCCGAAACTGCGCTCTGCCCGTGACCTGCGGGCGGCGTGACGCAACACCCCCGGCACCTCACCGGACAGTGCCCGGGCCGGCGGGGCGCGGACAGGGCCGGGGCCGGGGCCGGGGCTAGCCTCCAAAGGCCGGCGAGCAGCGGCTCCCCCGCCGCCCCGAGCCGCTGATGGAGCCGGCGGGGCCGAGGGCGGTGACGCGGCCGAACCGAACCGAGCCGAGCCAAGCCTGGGGCCGCCGCTCCCCGGCCCGGCCCGGCCCGGCCCGGGCCCCGCTTGGGCCGGCGCCGCGCGCCCGCCCCACCCCGCCCCCCCGCGGGCCAATCAGAGAGCGGGGCGCGGAGATGGACAAGCAAGACAGCCAATGGGGAGCGGCCGTGGGCGCGGCGGGCGGCAGCGGAGCAGAGTGCGTGGGAAGGCTCTGGAAGGCCGGGCGGGGGAGGGGCGGCGCGGCGGGCCCGGCGCGGCCCTACCTGAAGAACAGCGTCCGGTACATCTGGTGCGCCTCGTAGTAGTCACCCTTCTCGACGCTGGCGCGCAGCTTGCCCTCCACGCGCTGCACGCCGCCGCGGTTCCTGCCGCCGCCGCCTTTCGCGGCTTCCTGCTCCGCCGCCATGATCGCCGCCGCCATCAGCGCGGAGGACGGGGAGGGGAGGCGGGAGCCAGGCGCATGCGCACGCAGCGCCGGCGCCCCGCTGCCCGGCTTCCGCCCGCTCGGACGGCGGCCCGCTCGGCTCAGCCCACGCGGCTGCGCGCGGCGTCCCGAGCGGTAACGGCGGCTGAGAACGGCGTGAGGGGAACCCCTCACTCGAGGCGGGCACGGCCGAGCCTGGAGCCACAGCAGCGCAGGAAACGGCAGGAGAACATTAATAAAAATCAAGGAACGGCGGATGGAGCGCGGGTAATGAGCCTGGCTGAGGAGTGCTGTGGTACAGGGATCCAGGCAAGGCTAAAGGCACAGGAGTTAAAGCAACCCCGCATCCTCCACACAGCTGGAAGGGATCCAGCACCCACCCAAGTGTGCTTTTTCCCCAGGCCCCACCACTGGTGTCACCCACCAGCCACACGCTGCTCCTGGGCCTGCCCCTCACAGCTTTGTGCCCCTGCCCCTTGTAAAAACTTCCATGAAATCCCCCAACCCTGCCCCAGCTCGGGGCATTGGAATCACAATCTTTCCTCACTTATTTAAGCAGCTGATAAAAAAAAAAAAAAGCAGAAAAGAGGCTTTATTTCTTGTTTCAAGTATTACATGCACTTTCAAAAATTAAAACTCTTTATTTAAACATCTCAATAGCATCTTGTCAGTTTGGAGGCAGCAAAGAATAACAGACATTTTGAAAAGCATTTACAAAAATACATTGCACAAAGTCCTATCTTGCTTTTTTAAAAATAAGTTAGTGTTATTCAAAATATTCCCCCCCAACTACCTAATTTCAATTTATACAGGATAATTCTAATTTTAAATATGTAACCTATAATATGAAAACACCTGTACATGTGTCATCTACTCCTCTGCGTAGGCCATAGGTTCTGTCTCTAGGTTGAGTGAAAAACAGTTCTTCACATGGAGACTTTTTCTATTTCAAACATTCGAGGACTGTTGTGCAACATACATAACTCAATTCAGAAAACCAGTCAGCAGGTCCATGTGTAACAGTTCTGTGTAACTACAAAATGCACTAGAACAGCAAGATAAAAATTCTGCAAACAAGTGAATTTCAGGAATCTTTTCCGAAAAGGATCTTCAAAGCAGCAAGGCTACAGGGGGGCAACAAGCAGTTTCACCTTGTTCTACGTGAAAACGTTGTTTCCAAGAGCAATTCTACTCATCTGGTACCCAACTAAGGCTTAGGGGAGGATCAGGAATGCCCGTGTTTGCACACAGCAGCGCTGAGCTCGAGTCCCTCTGGTAACTGTGACGCAGCAAGAATTGCTTCAGGCTTGTTTTCCACACACCAAATTCTCACAGTACAAATGGAGAATAACAATCAACCAGTCTAAGAAAATCTTGTCCCACTTTGGACAAATTAAGGTAGTGCAACTGCTGTACAGCAGTGTTTACTGAGCAATTCAGCAGGCTTATCAGCTCCAAGCCAGTCAGTTAGTACATCAAGGTCGATGTGGGATTGACACTAAAAAAAGAACAAACTGGCCAAGTTGCCATGGTAAAAACCCTTAAAATAACTTCAGTTACTTAAAGTTATCCCTGACTTTTAGAGCAATTTGCGGCCACAAATTACAGTAAAGCATTCTCAGTCGCTGGTGTTGAAACTGGTTTTGGTTGTGTTAGCTTTCCCTGACAGTAGTATTTATTATATTCAACATGTAGCAAAGAAGCCCTTTTGGATCCACCAAAAAGGTTGAAACCAACTGTCAACTGAAGGACACCTTTAGCCACAGTCAGTGTTCAAAATGTACCACAGTTTTTGGCTTATGGTGCCAAGCTAGCAAAAGTATGCAGTTAAGTCCTGGATTAAAAAAGAACAGATTCCTAGTTGCAGAAAGTGTGGTTTATTCTTTTTAAAAAACCTATACATTCATTTGTAATAAAATGTGTGTCACCTGTTTGTCAACTGGGCTTTATGAACCAGAGCTGTTTGCATGCATTATTTCTCTCAGCATGGACACAGAAATATGAAGCAAACTGGCAATTACAAGCTGAGCCTTAGAGTAAATTAAAATTGGGGTTTATACATTTCTGCTGACAGTCTTCTGCCTTTATCAGAGGATCAATAGTTCTGCAGTGTGCATCTTGCATCCTCGTCCTTTACAGATTCCAGTGTTGTAGGCTTCCCAGTATATACAGATTAGGAACAAAATGTACAAAGCAGCCACCCCCAGCTGTAGTGTGGATTACTGGGCAGGTTTCCCATGCACTCTGAACCGATAAAGGCAGGTGTACTCTACATGGCCCCAGTTAGAGAAAATCCTCAGCTCCACTATTTGGAATGCATCTTCATTTTTCTCCTGAAGAAGAAAAAAGCAAACACAAAAATCAGTGTCAGAGTTCTGGCATAAACAGCTGCAACTGAAGCTTTCTTATTAATGACTGTTGCTACTTGCAGGAACCTAAGCTATGCCTTGGGAATTTTCTGTTCCTTTGAGAACCTCCCTTGCCTTACAATTATTTGAGAGTCTGAAGCAGCATGGAACAGACTCTCCCCATGTTTAGCAACTTTCCCCCATCTGTGTCCACCTAGCAACAAACCTTCCTCCCCTCTCATCTATTCAGGCCATGGGTTTGAGGCACAGGTAGATTCTACCTCAGCTTCTACACTGCCCACATGAGAACAAGGCCTTTTCCCTTCACTGCTCATTGCACACAAGTGTAGAAAGTAAAAGTAGCTTTCTCCTGACACTTTAAATCTTATAATCCAGACTTACCATCACTGGAAACATCTGCAGTGGTTCTCCATCTTGATCATAGACATACTCTCCTAGAAGCTTGCCTTCTTCTTGATATTCATCATCCAGACCCTGTAACAACAGCATAAGGAGTTTTACTTCCATCAAACCAATGGAATTTCCAATCAAACCCAAACTAGAAGCAATGCCTACACAGAGTATCAAGAGACAGCACTTGAAGGTCTATGAAGCCAGGATCAGAATGTTTCCCATGTAATTTAAAGTTCAAGCACAGCTCTGTATTCCAGTTTCCTGCCCTGTAAATAGCTGTGCTGTTTACATGTTTCCATGGTCAAACCCCTTAATTTTCACAGCTAAACCCTTATCACAGTGTGCAATATAAACTGCTCAGGACAAACAGTGAGAGAACATCAAGGTTGAAGTCAACATTCAGATGCTTGCAGGTGACTGTTTAAGCATTTAGAAAAACCTGACAAAAAGTTCTCAGATATCATAACTGCTCTCTGATACACCCTGTGGTCTGTTCTGTAATCCTGCCTACACAACTGTAGTGCTGGGGAAAATGAACTAAAAAAATTATTTAAGGCACATCACAGTTAAGGTGCAGAGACAAAATAGGGAGGGATAGTGGGTGGAGAGAGGAAAAATGGGAAGGAGGATGAAACAAAATGTATGAAAAAACTAGAATAAAAAAAAAAAAAACATAATCTCCCTCCAGAAGTGTTTACTACTGTATAGAGCAAGAGTAAATAGCTCACCCAAAATTAGTTGCAACACTTGTTATTCATAATCTCAAAGCTCACAAATAAAAGTAATTTTTAAGAGGAATGAGTGAAACAGTTTATCATCTTCTTAGCTGTCCTTCCTCAAGTTACTCTCCTCCAAGGTATGCAACACAAATATTCTGTGTACAAACATCAACTCAAAATCAGAGACAGACTTACATATACTGCAAAATTCCTAGGAGCACTGGTGATATTTCCTGTTGGTGAAAGAGTTTTTGGTATGTGTTCCAATGTAAAGGCAGTTGGATAGATCTTCATGGAAAGTCTCACCACAAGATAGCCCTGTGATCCTTTGAAAGCCCAGCAGTTCCCTGGATACATGTCGGGCTGCACACAAGCAAGGTGGAGAGAACAAAATCGGATACAACAATAAAAACAATGTTGCAGTATTTTCTAGTTTATTGCAATAAAGAGTTGTAATGAATTTGGACTTCTTAGGGACAGTCTTAAACAGTAAGGTACAGAAATAATCTCCTTGCTGGAGCTCTCCAGGAAGGCAGCACACTCACCTGAGCTACCAGTGGTGTTTTGGAGACCTGCCTTGAGATGAGCTCTCAGCAGGAACCCTCCCAGCCCTCCCACTTTGCACAAGCCCAGGGCACCACCCAAGCTTCCTGTGACTCTCAGTTTTGCTAGACTAGGACTTAAGCTGTGCCCAGAGACTGCCAGAAGAATCCCACTCTCAGAAACATAGCTCCAAGTACCTGTGCCCCAATATATTACAGAGATACACCCAGCACCCAAAGAGCCACCCAAACCACTCCACATCAAATAACATTGCTGCATTTGTTTACTTGGCCTTTAATTACCTGAATCACCACTCTGGGAGACTGAGAGTAGTACCACAGAGGAATTCCAAAGAGGCTAATTAATGCTGTCTTGGTCTCATAGGTTTCAGAACAGCGAGTACTCAGAATGCTGCCACCTCAAAAAAGACAGATCAGGTTAGCAGAAATAGAAGTCTTCAAGAAGAAATGAGCAATTAAGACAGATTTATATAAAGCTTAATGCTACCAGATTAAAGATATTGTTAAGATCTAATAACTTTCTGTGGATACAATGCTTCTATCATATACAATGTTATTTTAAGAACAGGTTAAAGGTTTTTCATTTCTTTCTTATCCAGTTTTAGACATATTGAGAACTATTCTATCCATGTCCATGCACACCTAGGCTGATGTACAGACCTGTAAACACCATCACAGATTGCAATGATCTTATAATCAGGCAACACACAAAAATGTTCTGCTAAGCTTTACTCTTCATTTTAATATTTCTAGTAAATACTACTAAAAGCATGAATAGTAAAAATGGTGTTTCCTCTGCTATTTACCTCCAGATTCCAAGGCAAAATCCACCATCCCAGTCTTGTCTTGAGAGTAGAGTTTCAGTGCATTATTTACAATAATCTGTGCTTGCTAGAGGTGTACACATACAAGAGAATGGAAGGAAAAATATTAAAATAAGATCAAGTGATAAAATAATTGATATTTACATATCTGTGAAGTTGCAAGCATCTTTTTGAGATGCTGCACTTCATCACAAGTCCTTGAAAGCCTCTGTCAAGACAGAGGCCACTTTTAATAGATGGTTGTCTGTCTTAAAATACAAGTTTATACTGCATCTTGACTGCTGGTTTGTTTTATTTTTAAAATCTGCATTTCTTCTTCCCAAGACCCCAAGTTGCATTTCTTTGATGTACTTGTTTCTTGGGAATTCAATTTTCAAGATAGCACACTTTAAAAAAACACAAGTGTTGACAACAGGCAGCAATCAATGCTGCAAGAATCCACTAGAAAAAGCATTTTCTGCAGTTCTCCTCACTTCAACTGATGTTCCTGACATCTCCTAAGATCATTAACATTTATGTTGAGAGTCATGCTCAACAAAATGCCCATGAAAGAACTTTTTCCAATTTTAGTTGAACTTTTGAGGCATTAAAACTCACTCACCGCTTCTGTGATTCCAGAAATCCCTGCATTAGTCACAGCATTTGTAACTACTTCAGATGTTACTTTTTGGTTTGTTACAGACATATGGAGAGTAATATTTTTGAGGATCTGCAACTCAAGATCCCGCAGCACAGTCTGTAGATCACTTTTGCTCACAAAATTGGAGGTAAGCCACTGGAGAAGTGATTCAGGCAAGTCTTCTTGCTGATCACCAAAAAGCAATAGCTTGACAGATTCCTTGACCTGGGCATCTACCTAGTGGAAGCCATTAATAATTACAATTGTTAGTTTTTATAAATATATATAAAATATACAACAGGTACATAGCTAGACCATTATCACAAGTCATTATTTAGGTAAAAGTTGATAATCCCATCTTAGTATTGCTGTATTTTTGTTGGCTACATTCCAGTCAGACCTTTTAAAAGGCTTCAAAAGAACTTACATAGGATTTTTTAGAAATAACTCTCAGATAAGAAACTTAATTTGCTTTTACATGAGCTTCTTTTCTGTATTTCCAGGGATTAGCAAAATACATCAACAAAGTACTGTGCAGAGAACTGCTACTATGTCATAACTTCCTGGCAAACCCCTGCCATTGTGGAAAACAAGCAAGAAACTCCTCTCCAGCAAAGTGTTATGCACTAACGGAAAAATTCACAGTAACCCTACATACAACACTGTCATTCTTTAATACTGCCCCCATGTTACTGATTGCAGTGCATTTCAAGAAAGTTAGTGAACAAAACCAAGTAATATCAAATTTTACTGGGACATTTAGAGAAGTTGCAGAACCTACTTTTTCATGAATGACATCCATTTTCTCACAACTCATCTTCACACTTTCTCCAGATAACAGCTCTGATTTCATAGAAGCCAGCTCTAGTTCTAGCTTTTTAATTTTGGACATAAGTAGACTGTATTGATCATCATCTCTGACAAAAACAAGAAGTCAATTATTAGGAAAGAGTAGTTGGAATCATTCCATCAACTTCCAAAGGTGAGAATATACTTGTCTAATACAAAGTGCTCTTCTAGTTCAATTGTTCACCACAATACACACAGTGAACTTGCACTTGTAACATACTGTTACTTAAGGCATACTTAGAATTAATATATTCAAAGCAAAGTATTTTGAAGAATGGAAAAATCCAGCAGTCATGACTTCAGATTTTCACCAAGCTGACAAGTTAATAACTCAAACATATACAGATTTGGGGGAATTTAAGGGCTTCTGGCAAACCAGTCAAACTTTGTGTGAGTTTGCCACTGGTCAGAGTGAGTCTCAGGCTCCCTCACTCAAACCAGAGTAACTCCAGAGGCAGTGCTGAGCTACAAACAGCAACTCATATATGACCAGTATAGAGCAGTGTCCAGTGAATGCTATGGAAAGAGATCTCAACTATCATTCTAAAGCCATTTTACATTTAATTCTAATTTAAATGGCAATTCAGCAAGTAAGCAAAAAAACAAGAGACAAAAATTAGAACTGATACAGTTCAAGAATTTAAATACAAAGCCCATCAAAGCAGTCACTATGTTTCACTAAGTGATCTGAAGGAAAAGTAATACTTTTATAAGAGGATGAGAAGTCCCTCATTCTCTATGCTATATAAATAGCTTTCTCTAATGAAAGTGTAGTTGTAGGGTTGCCCCCACACTGGAGTAGGGTCCTGTGCTGGTGGTCAGCACCACAGCTGAAATCCAGTACAAGACAGAAGTGCTCTTGCTGACAACACAACCCTGCAGGGTCAGTTAACTGACACAAGATAAGGATCACTGTCAGTTGGCATCAGGAGTGAAAAAGCAAAATGTATTTGAAAAGTGCTTATACCTCATTGATTTTGATTTGGCCAGGTCGAACTCTTTCTGGATGTCCTACAAAATACAGAAGTTTTAACGTATACAAAGAAATTCAAGTGAAAGTAAGAGAATAAAGAATGTTACATGAAAGTAAATTTTAGCACCACCTGTATGGGACTGCATACACAATTATGTTTGTGCCTCTGTATAAGGTTTTATTCCAAATAGAACCTGCCTCAATGGTCAAGGGAATAATTTTTAAACTTTGGAATGTAACTCTCTCCAAGAAGGGGGAACCAAAACACAAACAAGTTATGAGACTTAGGGAACTGTAATAGCCACAGTAAAGGAAACTGCTGTTTGGAACAGCAAATTTTAAAAAATCAGTATGTTTTATCAACAGGTTACAATTAGAACAAGTCAGCAAAGCTCACTGTCAATACCTTGGATTCAGCTGAGAGTTTTCTAAGAAGTTCTTCCAGTGTCTGGATGCGCAATTCATGTTCTTTGTGTAAAGCCAGGAAATCAGTCTTAAAAAACAGAGAAGAAAAAGGGGGTGTATTTTGTTTTGGAGTACAAATACAATAATTGATATTTGCTGCAAAGTGCACTTTTCATTCTGTTCTGTGAATATTTAAGTGATTTATCCTGCAGGTAGTGTGAGAAATTACAGAATCTGTAATAAATAGAGAAGACTGATTTAGCTGCAGTAGGGGTTATATACAAGGAAGTTGACCACAAAATCCCTGCTTTGTCACTAGTCCTTCCTATAGTCTTCTTTATCTGTATAGAAACAGGATAAATCCAGCAGCTTTTCAGCAATGTAGGAATCTATTTTAGGCCACCTGTCTGGAATTAATCCTTTGTCACCAATAACAAAGGAAGAACAAATACCCACAACTACTCCCTGGCCCTTACTACCTCTTGGTTATTTCTAGAGCAGAAAAAGAATCCTCCAGTTAAATCACTCACAATCTGCATTTATATAACAGAACAATCTGTATTAGGAAACATCAATAACTGACTGTCTTACCTTTTCCTCCAATTTCATATCTTTAACATATTGACTCATCACGTTTTTTATTAAATTCAATGTTTCACTTCTGTCACTCATTGTGGCAACCTGATCTTGAAGGTTCTGGAGTAGGCTCATCACTTTGTTGTATTCTTTGTTTCGGTCATGGCATCTGTCAGACATGAAGGCCATTTGCTTTTCCAGCTCACTTATACGACCAAAGTCAAAGATATTTATGGTATCCTAAAATATAAAGATAATGCTTTAATGTACAAAAATCGACTTATCTACATTACTCTTGTGCAACAAGTAGTTATTGAAAAATACTGAAGACATGAAAGTTAAGAGAACTTTAAATATATGCAAGTTCTTCCCTAGACTGTTCTCCCTTACCTTTGGAGGTTGTACAGAATGAAAAGAGTCATCTTGTGGTTCAGGAACAGAAACAGAATCATCTGTTCTCTGTATTGTGCCAATTCTTGTCCAGTTCAATGGAGGTAATAATGAAATGAAGCCATTAAGCCCCCAGAACCACAAACCTAGAACAGAAACAAAAAGCTACATAAATATATATAAATAAATGCTGCTCTTTATCTCCATGGAAAATATGTTGCATGATACACTTACTACATATCACATTGCATAAGAGCTAATAAAAGTTGGAAGAAACTTAGGCTTCCATGGAAATAAAATAGCATTTCACAAGATTACACTTATTTTGGCAATATCTTAGTGGGAAGTAGCAGCATTTTCTACACAGGGTAAATTCTTTCCT